>NC_133205.1:40093012-40218012 GCF_958299795.1 Porites lutea
CACTGATGAGATTGTGAATCGTTAAATTGCATCAAATTAAAATGGCCTAACATTAATTGTCAAAACTAAATTACAGCGACTTTTATTTTATCTCTGGCAGAATTTGAAGGCTACCTACGTAAAATGGACACTAGACACCGAGACTTAGTTCAAAAGCGGACACGTTCTCAAAGACGGACTATTAGTGCAATTTCCACAAGCTGTATACGTCTTGCAAAGAGTGAATTGTAGACTAGGGGTGCTTACCATTACCACAAACCGCCGGGGGGAAATTCTTGCGCGAAGACATTAAATCATTAAATTTGTCGTGGTAAGGGAACGACCGGAGAAAAAGGGTATCCAAATCAGTTGATTAAAAAGAGTGGAAAAATTACATCGCCTCAAATCATAGCCCCTTATTTTCTGAAGCTTTCCAAACGGAATTGTGAAAGAATTTATCACTTGATCTTCACACTTGCAAATGATGCCAACGGAAAGTGAAGTGTTTACAAATCCAAACTGCATGGCGGGACGTATTAAGCTATGATCCGAATGAATCGTAACTCGTGCCAAGAAAAATGGAAGAACACAAGTGAGAGAAATCATGCAAGTTTTCTCGAGTTAATAAGTGATTTCTGATTTTTTGCAAAGGATAAGGCAGTAGGAATCGCGAATTATATAGACTGCAAAGAAGTCAGGTATTTCCTGAAACCGCTGCTCGTAGAAAGCAAAGGTACACTCAGTGTACGGCTGTTTTGCATTTAATGTACGCATTACAATGATAAATGACTTACTTAGGGAATTTCTTGACAACAGAGTCTGCCAACATAAAATGTCTCGTCCTGAAACAGAAAATAAATGACATCATTATTCATTCAAAATATTTCTCCTTTTCTGATTGGCTAAAATCGCACGAATAATTCATCACAACCAGCTACCGTCGACCAGGCCAAATTTGGAAGAATTTTGCGATATGTGAAAAATGACGTTAATTGTTGAGCATAATTGCCAGAAAAATGATCAATCAATCGAGAAGACCTGGTTTGGCAGTGACTACAAAATGGCGGACCATTTCACTCGTTTCACGAGGAAGAATTAGGCGAACTACAGTGTATTGGCTAAAGACATAACAAGAACAGCAAGAAGACAACTCAACGTCTGCTATTTGGAGAATATTAGCAGAACTGAACAGCCCTTCACCTCCTAAACTTGCCAATAAACATACACTATCGAAGATGAACTTAATATCGATGGAGGTAAGCATGTTTTAGCTTGTTTTTAAACAAGGAATTATTTTTGAATGAATAATGAAACAATTATTGAATTCGGCTTTCTTATCATCTGAAGAATTATGGAGATCGAGGAGGGTGTTACCGGGCTTCGGCGAATAACACCCTCCTCGATCTGCACAATTCTTCAAACGATACTCAGCCTCATCCTATAACTTTTAAATATTAGGGACCACGTTTCCAATTAGAAATTTGAAGTTTCAGGGACAAAAGCTCAACTCCTAAGAAAATTGCTTTTTAAGGTACAGCAAATAACATCTGTGCAATTGCTAGTTACGCATTGAACACAAAATGAACAGAATAAAAGAAAATAAAAGGCAAAATAAACAAAAAGTTATTAACACTTATAAATTATGGTTTACAGATCAGAAGTCGTCTCGGAGCGAGATGAGTAAGAAATTGGCAGTCCGTAAAGGAAATAAATGAAAGGAGTCGAGCAGTTTAATAAAGAAATAAGGTATCTCGTTCTTTAAAGGGGCTATGTCAGCTGGAGAGCATGCGCTCTGAGGTTATGCAAATTACTTTCAACTGTCAAAATTCTATTGTTTTTAACGCGTGACTTTCTCCATTTGCGCTCTGAGGTTATGCAAATTACTTTCAACTGTCAAAATTCTATTGTTTTTAACGCGTGACTTTCTCCTTGTTCTCTGTCACGTCCAAGGCTCCGAATTTAGAGAGGTTAACAAGCGAAATGGGTTTAGATAAGGGATATTTCGATAGAATTTACGGAACGTTTCTTCTCTGGTTATGCTAGATCAAGAATAAAATTGTGACCACAATTTTACTTGTAGTTTTGGCGTAAAAACGCATGCCATTCATAAAATAGTGCGCAAACAAAAATTCAACAACAACATATTGTCTTATTCAACAAAATAAATCGAAGTTGTATTTTACAAACGAGCTACAAAAGACGCTACACCAAAAATAAAGACCAAGGCTGTTTCAAATCATTAACAATTAGACTTGTCTGTCGCTAGTGATTTTATAATTTAGATGCTGAGAACAAGAGACATCAAGTCTTTGTTTTGATCTTAGGGAAAGATACATTATCGCGCAAAATTGTTCGATCGTGCCGAATCACTGCGACGTCGAGAAAAACAGAACCAGGCATCATTGGTATACTACTCCACTGTAAGCAGTCCGTTGATAAAAAGGGAAAGTAAACTCTGCTATTTTCCAAAAATATGCTCGAACACAAACAGTTCAAAAACATGGCATTTACAGGATCTAACTCGTACTAAGGTGCCTCTCTAAGTCCGTTGAGAACAATCTGGACGAGCAAACGGTCGTGTTTATCTTTGCCGTGAATCCAGATAAATACAAGAAGGAATCTAGCCGAATTTTATAATGTTTCCTTCGCCAGGAGTTTCGTTTGGTCACGAAACTTATGGCCTGATGCTCTTGTAATCGTTTACCAAAAACGGCCGCCGCCAACTCGATAGCCGCTTCATTATATGTCCACATACTTTGAGCACAAGAAAAATCCAAGAGCCAGCAACCTCTAAAATAACTCAATAGAAAGGTTCTGTGAACTATAGGGAAGATTCCATCAAAGATTCCATCACTCATTGTGGAGTAGCCGTCATTAACTCTGCCATTACAACTGCCGCTGATAAGAGGACACAGTAAATCCATGTAAAAACATTCCACAGGCAAACAATTTCAAAATAACGCCAAAAAATTATTCTGTAATCACCATAGAACGATTCTTAACACAAAACTTCGCTAACTATCGAACGATGGCTGAGATTTAGACAGATAAAAACAGCCTCCCAAAATCTCCGACAGAACTTGAAAAAGACGGGCCAACTTTTTCAAGTTTGTTTTCATTGGTTCGCGCATGCGTGTGGGGTGACATAGCCCCTTTAAGGCCTGATGATGCGAAAAAAGCGTGATAAATGAATGATACGATGATAGGATGTTGTCGAGCTTGACAAAATTTCGAATTTGGGCGACATAACTCAGCATTTCTGGCGACTTTACTACGAATTTAACCAGGGTGATAACTCTGGGCGACTTTTGACTATGAATTAAACAAACTGAAGTCTAAATATAGACTGGTTTCCATATAATCAACTGAATCGCTTCGATCGTCCTCTTGGGGAATCCCCCAAAAATATAGAGACAAAAATAGGGATTGGTCGCTGATTTGGGCTGAGTCAGCTTGTGATGACGTCATTTCATCTGATCTCCCTTTGTATAGTAATATTGTACCACACCCCTAGCTACTATGTGCTTCATAGATCAGAGAGTAGGTTTACAAAAACTTCAAGGAATTTACGCGTCAATTAAGCAAGGGAGTGTAAAAAACTGCCCACATCTTACCTAATGAGAAGATCGTATGTGAGTCCTCTTTCCTCAAGAAATCCTTCAAGACAAATGAAGAAAACTATTTCAGGCCGAATTACCTTGCATGAACAAATGTGCAGTGGGTCTTTATGTGCGGCCACCTCTCCCAAGTGATCACAAAAGCAGTCGGTAATTAGTTTTGCCAGTCAGAGAACTATAAACAATTACTGGATGAGGTTTTTTGATATCCGGAATAATCAAGGTCGAGGTAAGTGTTATCAGCCGAGCCGAAGGCCGAGGCTAATAACACTTTACTGAGACCTTGATTATTCCGGATAGCGGCGAGCCAACGTTTCCTACATTTCCTTACAAAAGTTGGCGAACCATTTACATTAGAAACAAAAATTTGGCTCGGCTAGAAGGGTGACCTGGCTAGGCCCTTTGATAGTTTGGTCACCCTCCTGGCCGGGCCAACTATTCTACATGCAACAGCGTGGCTCGCCCAGCCGAGTCAACTCGGTTAAAAGGCCGATACATACGAGGGTTTTTTTCTCTCGGAGCATGTTCCAGGCTCATTTTGCACGTGTCAGTACAGACGAGGGAGCGTTTTTCAAGTTCGCTCAATTTGCCCGGGGAGCTTGCTCCCAAATATTTAATCGGTTAAATATCGTGGAGCATTTTGCGTAGCCTGCGTAGCATGACGGTTTTGTCCAGCCGGGCGCAGGAGCGGCGTAGCCGCGAAATTCGCGCGCCCGAGGATGAAGTATACCCATGAAATCGGTAGTACACAAGGAGGAGCTTTGCTCCCGGAGTGTGCCCCTGGAGCTTGCTCCTGGAGCAAAATCCCTCATGTCATGGGCGGATCTAGGGGGAGGGTGCAGGGGGTGCACACCCCCCCCCTCCCCCTGAGATGACCTGCGGTTTTCTAATACAACTGGTATTCTGCAAAAAAAATAACCATCCGGATCCGCCCCTGCATGTGTATCGGCCTAAATGAGCGAGCGCTGTTGGCTCGGGCAAAGGCCACGGGTCAACTTATTTCCCATGCATCTGAATTACATAATATTATAGACAAGGGTATTGATGATAATTATTTACACGTATATTAGTAATACCTAAACCTCTGTGAACAGACTCTTGTCCAAGCCAGTCATCAGGTTCACCCTCCAAGATGTTTCTTACTCCTCTGAATATTTTATGCTTATTCATGTAGTTGTCCAAAATAACATCCACCTAACATTCAAATAAATAAACACTCGCATGGAGAAGCAATGTCTTTAAGTCCTTAATGGCTAAAAGTACTTGCTAGTAATTTTGCCCCCAAACAGCTTCTAACATAGCCTTCCAAACTGGCGTCATTTTTTTCACGTCCTCACTCGCTTTGCGCATGCCTTCGCTCGCCTGAAGCACGTGAAAAAATAACGTCCGTTCTGCGGACCGCCTCTGACAATGAATATTCTAGGGTGAGGGGCAGGGGATATTTTGACACTCTCAAAGCTCGTGTAAAAACCTTCAAAAGCAAACTGTGAAAGTTTAAGTCTTTCACTCACAACAGCGGCCAGAATAAGTAAAAAAAAATCTTATGACATAAATTATAAAATAATAAAATAAGGAATAATAAACTATGCATAGATTTGACTCAAGTAGGTTTTAATTTGTATGGTAACATCATAGGATTTTATGCAAAGATTAAAAAGTTAAGGGTGGATTAGTGGTGTTATTACCATATCTTGGCTAAGGCAGGGTTGAGGGTATAGTGCTTTTAATGTGGGAATGGATTAGGATTACAGCCGTTAAAAATGCATTAGTGGGGCAGACAAAAACTGACCACAAATTATATAACACATAATATATAGATTTAGCCAAGGCTAAGGGCCGTTAGCTCCCATTTATAAATTTATCATTTACTTTACACAATAAACTTGTAACCATGTATTGCAAAGAAATCCACTTGGAGTTGAGACTGCATTCCATTAAAAACTTGGAACTTGTCAGCGGAGAGTTGCCAACTGTGACCGTGTACACAGTCATACACCTGCATATATTTGTCTGATCAGCCCAGTTGTGTAACTGTTCATACAACTGACATATACTGGTCATACATACAATGTAAAATAAGTTGTAAATGAAAAACATTCATATTAAGATTTGCATTTTCAGTATTGAGCCAGTGAGGCACAACTTCCTTTGATGGAAAAATATAGTAGTTATAAAATAAAGAAACTTAAAAATGAAATTGGGTTTAATTGGGTGATCAGGTGGCTAGATGACAGTACTTTAAAAAGACTAATAATACCTTAGGATCTGTCAGATCAACCCAGCCAATGATTCCAACAATTGTTGAGCTTTGAGTGGCCTTCTCCAGGATCCAATCTGCATTTCAAACAAATTTATGAAGAGCCAAAGAGCTGAGAGTGAGGATTGGGAAGTCATCAGGTACCATAAAATTCTGAAAATAAGCCCTGGGGCTTATATTTTTCAAAGACCCTTTTTGAGGGGCTTATTTTTGGAGGGTCTTATCTGCAGAGGGAAATTTGCGTTTCAAAATCCACTGGGCTAGCCTTATAGTTGGAAGGATATTTACCATTCGTGCTTTATTTTACTTTGTATTTGAGGGCAATTTCCAAGTACAAGCCCCCCGCCAGGGGGGCTTATATTTGGAGGGGCAATTCAATGGCAGTTTTTTTTTGCATTACCAGTTTGGGAGGCTTATATCTGGAGGGGCTTATTTTCAGAATTTTACAGTATAATGAGGTCAGCAGTCTGGAAAATTGGCAACACAAGTGGCCTTAACAATGGATTAGTTATGAGCCCTTCAAATTTTAATTTACGATAGTCTTATATAGCAGATTCAATGAAGGTTGCCTTGGGCATTTGGAATTCCACACAGGGGAGGTTATTGTTCATTGGTCACACAAGCAAATCATTGCAGTGACTTTCATATTCCCAAATACTCAAATACCAAAGCAACCTCTACTGAATTAGCCTTACATATAATTTATAGACAACTTTTGGTCAAAACATAAATTAAAACAATTTTCAGAGACAAAGTGGGGGTACCTAAGTCAGGAAAACTGGTTGGCCCTACAGTTCGCACTGTATATACCAATCCCTTTACATGAGACTACATGTAACTATTCCTTACTACTGTTGACATCATTTTACCACCAAATTTATTAGTCTGGCTAAAAAAATTATGACCTAAATAGTTACTTGATATTACTCTCACCCTTTAAGTGGGTTTTGAGGGAACAAGATAAAACAGCATTTTTTAAAAATATGGATATATTTCAAATAAAACTTTAGAAATGAGCCAATTGGTATTGTGCTCTTCTAGACAAGTCAAATAATCATACTCATCCCAAGAGGGAGATTAGAAATTCTAAGGGGCCAGTGGGGTGTCTTTAAGTGTCAGGACAAAACTTTGTAAAAGAATTGATGTAACCTATAAACTGGAATTTTCAGAGAGGTGAAAGGGGAGGGAGGTCAGACCAACAAACACCCCCCCATGAATCCCCTCCCATGGGAAATAATGGATTTTTTTGCCAGCTACACATTATTATTTATAGTTGCAGCAGTGGAGTTAATTTGTAGGAGTACCCAGAACAAAATAAAAAAACTGACTTATTGGTGATCAGAGTGGAAATTGAAGTTCCCAACACTTCTTAACACATCAAATCTGGCATGTTAACTACTTAACCACCGAGACAGTCTCCCTTGCTCTTGATGCTGTACAAATATAAAAAGTGACTTACAGTGCCCTAATGCTTTTAATGAAAGTACACATATTAAACGTAGAGACACTTAATTAATTTTCTGATTTGAACACAATGTGATTTCGGTTGTAGAAGTTTTTTGAACTGTTAAAATTTGCCGCCATTTTGGCACATCATTTGTCTTAGTTAGTCTTCTCTCAGAAGCATCCCGGAAACAAAAGCTACAATGCTACGATGTAAATTAAGGAACAGAAGATACAAGTAAACAAGTGTGGAGTTCTAGAAATATTTCATCAGTTTTCACAAACTGATTCAGAAAGAGCTGTTTAAAGCTAAAATATGCTAGTAAGATGCATTGTAGTTAGACACAACACAATGGCGACCCTAAGGCTAAGGGAGGGATAAGCTTTTAGTCCCATTTTTTCAGTTCCTGAATTTATGTCACATATGAACCTGAGTCTCAAAATACATTTTTTAATAAAATTCTTGCAGTAATGTGTTCCTTTATAGGCATTTTAAAATAGGGCCAAACCAATTTGAGGGAAGAAGAAAGTCAAAAATGTGTTTTTAAAATACACACTAGAGCGCAATTTAGACACCCCACAATTACGAGAAAAATCTATATAAAAGTATTCACAAGCAATTAATCATTAACTACTCTGAGGACTTCTATTAATGAATTGTCCCTTATTAACTGAATCAAAGTTATTTCCTAATTTACCTGTTTCATCATATGTTTGGTTGACTTGAATGAAGACCACCTTTCGTACAGGAGATGGCGCCATTGCATCTTCAAGATCACTTAAATGAAATGGTCTACAAATGCCACTCAGATCTGAAGATGGCCAAGGATAGAAAAACTTTTCGTTGTCCCATAAATCTAAGAAATATAAATCAACAGATTTGCAACTAGTTACAGTTAGTACATTAAAAAATAAACAATTAAACAATACATGACTGTGGTTAAAAAAATTCACAGCAATATCCCAACAGCCACTGAGTACCTTTCCAAGTGAAGACCTTGAGGCTATCTTAACCTTACTATGTTTCCAGAGACCCCTGATGCCCTCAACATACAGAAAAACATTAATATTTAAGAAAAATGCTCATTTTATTTTAGCTGACTTGGAAATCCATAGGAAGTTTAAATATGGACTCCCCTACCCTCCACTCCCTTACCAACATTGCCTTTAAAATAGGGACACAATACTGATGAAAAGGTGACAAACAGCACATTTATGTGGGTTGAAGCTACAACAGCAACAAAGACAAACAATAGTAAAATGATATCAGAACAAGACTAATCCTCACTAATACCTCAGACAATGAGTTTTAAAATTATAGTAGCCTGCTAGCTGCTTCACTTGTGTAAGGTCATGGAAAATTATGGCGGCATACCCTGGAAAAACTGGCAAGAAGAATAGGGCGAAGGAGTGTAAGCCTGCACGTGTGCTATTGGGTTTTGAATTTTCCCAGGTTCACCAAAGAACCCAGCCGTCAAATTTGTTAAAGGTGACAAGCTTTGAAAGGCTAAATAATTATGACAAAAACTAAGGACACAGGACATAAACATTCACACAACAAACTTAGTGATAAAAAGCATCAATAGGCCTGCAGGGCTTTTACTTCACGTGAAAGTGCCACTTGTTCCAATAATTTCTAGCAGGTAGATTATTATGCTCTGGATTCTTAATTTGGACTAAGGCCATCCTCTTTTTTCTCTCCGTTTACCGTCGTCTGAATGACCCAAATTTTTGGCATTTTCAAAAAAAAAAAGTAACGACGTAGTTACACCATTTTTCACATGAAATAATTCTTTTAATCTGAAAAATGAGCATAGTAACAGCGTAGAGAAAAACAGGAACAAAAACATGAACATTTTTCACAGTATATTGTACATTTTGTTAATCCAAATATGTGAATGCTAACTTTTAACATCGTCCTGGGGTACCAGGGCCTACTATTCCAAGACTTCTTGTGATTTTTTTTTCAGGTTTTTTGTTTTTCAATCCGACCCACCGACCCAATATCAGGAAACGCATTTGACGGTAAACAAAGAAAAAAAAGGGGATTGCCTAACCAAATGTTATTTTTGCCACTTGTCTCCCCTCTAAGAACAGGGCCTCCTCAGTTAGCTTGGGTTATCCCTATCAGACTACATTTAACAATTATTCTTTGAAATCTAGGTGAATAGTGGATAAATATTTGCCAAGCCGCGAAAGCGGCGAGGTAAATATTCCCAAAGCCACTATTCACCGAGATTCAAAAGAATAATTGTTTTAGTATATACACACGAAGTGATCTCAACAAAATCAGAGAGGAAACCATTAAAAAGTACAACTTGATTGACAGATCAAATCACGCGTAAGTTTAAAAATAGATCTTTGCAGAATTTTCAAACAATGGCAATTCACATGTTTATCATTTTGCAAACAACAGCGTAATGGCTTAAATGGAACCGCTAAAAGTTTGAACTGTTTCCTTACCTGAAAAGAAAAGTGGAGCTTTGTTGTTTTCTGTTGACTCGCCAAGTTTATAGCCAAAAGGGCTTGTTTGTGTCGTTCTTCGCATGAAGTGCTGACAAAAATGGCCGGCTCGGTTGCTCGAGGTAAGACGTTGTCTTCCTGTATCATTCTTTTTCCTGTTTACTTGAAACGTAGAATTTCTGCAAACATTTCCTTTTAAATTTGTTTGTCATAAATAAACTTTGATTTTTGAGCCAAAATTTTCTTGTTAGAAAACGCTGAGTTCACGAAACGGCTTCTTCTACGCGAATACACGGGAGTTGTAAACACTGTAAACAATCCATCGAGCACAAAACTCAGCTAAAGTAAATTGAAAAACGCCGTATTGAATCCTTCCAAGTCTTTTCTTGCGTTAAAAAAAGTCAGCCCTAGGATTTTGTCCACTTTTATTTAAAAGACCTTTCTCTAAAAAAATGGGAAAAACACCGAGCTCACACATTATCCACTTGCTAGGAGGTGAATATTGTTGAATAGTCTGAGATAGCGAACCAATCAGATTGCTTAAATCACCAAGATCACTGAGTGTGTATATACTAATATGTTATAGTCAAAATCCCTTGAAAACATCACGTGGTTTGAATATAAGGCAACCCAAGCTAAAAGGTGAAGCAAGTTGATTTCGAAAATCGCCCGAGGAAAAAAAGGGGAAAAAAAAGAAAAGAAAAGAAAGAGGCTCGTACAGCTGAATCTTCCTACCGTTAAGTGCGGATAATCTAGGAATCTGACCATAGTTTTTTATTTTAATCTAGGTGGGGCCCTTCTTTCGATGATAAGGAAATCTGCATGTACATAGTAAATATCTTACTACAGTTCCTTGCATTATCAAGAAGAATTTGACGCACAGATATCTCTACGAAACTTATAAGCAAAAAAGCCATCAAGGCGAGTTTTTTTAAACATAACTCCTTTTAATAAAACGTACTACACGTACACGTCACGCCAACTGCTTCTGGAATAGCCTCCGAGGAGAGACAGCCTTTTCCACCGTTCCAGTCTGCTGCCATCGTGTGATATTTGGGAAGTTTAGATTAGCATTGTTTAGTCGGGCATGTGTGTGTTAATATGAATAGCTACAATTTATTCTGTTGAGGTACAGTAGCACAATAATTTAAAATAATCTTTATATTTTATATTTGCCGAAGTTGAGTACGTAGTTCCCCTCCCTTTATATCGGCAAACTGTCAATATTAAGCTTTTAAATTTACATTAACTAAGACTAATTCGTTACTTACGGATATGGGCATCGACTATTTCTTTTCCATGAAAAGTACTCATATCCTAGTCCCTTTTACTGATCACAACAAACAAAAATTCGATTTCGATTTCTTACTGCGAAATGGTTCGCAGCGACTCTTTCCGGTGGCTTGCAGGTTAGAGCGCGAGCGACCTGGGCCGACTGAGAAAGCCCGGCTACTATTCGCTACTATTAGTGGGGCGGATATGTGCAGATTTGGGGCCGAATTGTTCACTTTTTGTTTCAAGCACCAAATTTTCAGGAATATCACTATTAATATGTGATATGGTGCCATCGCAAATTTTTCCTGTTAAACTGGTTTTTGGAGTGAAAACGAAACTGGCCGCCATTTTGACCGGAAGTAAATATCATCTAACCGAAAGTACAGAAAATTAAGCATTTTTTTACGCCCAAATGACATATCATATCATATAAACTGGCCGTGGCTATTAATGTGTGATATGGTGCCATCGCAAATTTTTCCTGTTAAACAGGTTTTTGGAGTTATTACTAAAATGGCCGCCATTTTGACCGGAAGTAAATATCTCCTAACCGAAAGTACACGAAATTTAGCATGTTAAGGTCAAAATGACGACGAAATTGTTTCTTCTTTGTTTTTCCGGATATTTATGTCGTATAAAAAAGTCAACTGTGTTACAAATTAGCGGTTTAAATGAGAAAACCGGAAGTAAAAGCAGGATAAAATGAAAATGCAACTCATTCAAAGCAGTTCATTTAGTGAATTAAAAAAATTGTGAAACAATGATTCACACCTTTAAGCATAGGAAAGGCCAAACATACGAACAAATTAAACTAGAAAAAAAAGAACAGATTATTAATTTCTTTTTACTTATTTTAACCCTTTAAGTCCCAATAGTGACCAACATCAATTTTCTTTTGACTCACAATATCCATAGAAGGTCAATTGCAAGAGATTAGGTTTTTAGGATTAATAATATTATCACCTAAGAGAAAATGCTTCGATCTTTTATCAGATTCTCTCTACTCATCCTTTTAAGGAAATGTATAGAGACCAGTTTGAAGAACTATTTTTTCTATCGTATAGAAGAACGTGTGAGCGAAAACCACCCCGATTATTTCTGGAGGTTACCAGAAATATTCACCTTGTCACTTCCTGTGAATGCATGGAACGGAGGAAGTGCAAGTGCAGCCTTTTTAGTAGATACGTTAGCAATATCTTAGGCTGCAAGGTAGCGTAGATGTACCTCAGTACCAAGGTATATGATAGGGAAGCTAACTTGGCTTCATGGTAGAGAAGCTTCATTGGTAGATAAAACGGAGAGTGGACTTGTATTTTAATATATTATATCTTAAAAGAAGGGAATCTACTTTGTGATGTAGCATAATGACAAATGCTTTCCAGCGAATTGACTTGATGACGATGCAGGAAAAAGACTGGGCAACTGGCCCTAGACGACATGCGTTGCTCAATGTGCAAGGAATCTAAAAAGCACCTGCTTGTTTCGATCTTTTAGTCTTCAAGCTCTTCTCGGCGCGCCATATTTTTTACATACCATATCCAAGACAATACGTTTTACATGCTCAGGGGATTAACGTCAGTGATGCATATTCGGAAAACGCTTTTTCCTTATTTTCTTGCATGTGGACTTTAGCATGATAATCAGTGCTGCTCAGTCCACGATAATGAAATGACATTCTTGGGGTGGTTAAAGTGAAGACAAGAGACTCTCACTTCTGTCGAGAGAGGCGCAGATTCACTTGATAGTGAAATACAGATGAATTTAACCGCCGCCCGGTTAGCTCCAGGTGGATAAGCACCGGTCTACCGAGGGGGAAGCCAGGGTTTCAAACGCCGGCCGGACCAACTCTCGATCAGGATCTTTAAATAACTGACGAGAAGGGCTGTCTTTTTAATGTCGTCTGCAAACAACTAGACTGTCTAGTCTTCTTAGGATAAAAAAAGCCGTTAGCCCCGTCTCATAGTCCTTGTTCATATAAAATGCAGGGGACCCATTTACCTTCCGAACTGATTTCCCGGAAACTTTTTGAAAATGGTAAACTTTGAAATGAGCAGACGTTATCGTGAAAGCAATTTCAATCCAATATGTACATGCACAGAGTGTTATTTATACTCCTCAATAAGGGACCGGTCATTATTTATGTGGGGGGAGTGGGGGGAGGATTTTTTTTGTTTTAGCATGAAGGAAAAAACGTGACCCACCCCTTTAAGCTCATTAGTTAATTCTTGACACACCCCCATATAACTTTATATAAGAGGTGACCCACCCCCAACCCCCTTCAATCTATACCTCTATAAGCAGTTCCTGTTCACTGAATGATATCAGCAGATCTTGTGGACCAGTGTCCTACCCTGCGGCCACTTCTTGTTGATGTGCCTTCTTGTATTGTTACAGTATGACTGTCATCATCTGATCTCTTTTGCTTTCACTTTGATCACACAAAACAAGGTCATTGTCACTGTCACTCTCATCACTGTCCTCACCAACACTGACGCTTGAAGGAAATGTAGATTGATTCGCTTGATTTTGTCGATTTTCTTTCCGTTATTGCTAAGTTTATTATGCTCAATGTATTTGTCCAACTCCGGGGCTTTCAGAGTGTCAAGCTCCCCCTTCTCTACAAGTGTTTTCCAGTCATAGCAATGTACATCTTTTAAGGCTCGAACTTGCTTTTCTTTTCTTTTCGCTCTTGCTTACGGATCTCATTGACACTTCAAGTTGGATACCTACATGTGACATCCAGTTGTGTCATATTTTATGTCCAGCATTGCATTAGAATTTATTTAGGTCTTCCACATTAATTGTAGTGAGTGTGATTCTTTACAAAACACACAACGACCCACTCCCAATCATCGTGAAATTCTCTTTTGGCCCACCCCTTTTCTCTAAATTAAATAGGCCTGGTACAGCCTCCTCCTCAGGCCCTTCGTTTTTCGCATGGCAGAGGCGAGCGCGAAACGAGTGACTGGTGATGAACCGCAAGGGACCATGGGAAGGGTATTCCCAGGTATACCCCCGAGACAGCAGTTCAGTAATGTCTTCAAAGAAACCTTAGATAATCTCTCATCAGCGTTCAGTAATGTCTTATCAGCCCTGCAGCAATGTCATAGGCGTTAATATTCGAACTCCTGTATCGGGGTATACCTGGGTACACGAAGCAAACGCACCGTTTGATCGACAATGACATTATCCTGCTCCACAGTTTCCTCATCCACTTTCGTTTGGAAAATCTGGTCAGTTCTTTGAAGAACCGTGTCAAGAAACCTTGGAAAGTCAGACTCCACATCGAAGTGGAGCTTTGTGTCATCTTCATAAGCTTCTATTTCTGTAGCCGGCATTCTAGCTGCCGCCGCCGCTATGCTTTTAACAAGCAATGATCTGTGTCACTGACCAGAAGTAGTGAGGGCCCAAAAGAGTTGAATGAATAGTTGAATGTTAAATGAATAGTTGAATGTTAAATGAATAGTTGAATGTTTTAAAAATTAAAGTTGAATGTTGAATAAATGGTTGAAATTGGTGAATAGATAATTGAATGGCTGCATAAGGAATTGAATATAAAATGAATAGTTGAAAGTTGAATGCGAAGTTGAATATTGAATAACGCGTTTAAGTGTTGAATATAAGTTGAATATTAAACGCATAGTTGAACACATAATACAAAACTACATATAAAATTAAACGAATTGGATATTGGATATTGCTACATTTGGATTGCATAATAGAAGTAATTGATAATGTAACTGAAAAGGAAGCAGCGTACTTACCGCGAAAAGTGCGAGGTACTGTTCTCTTTGACGGAACCAGCAGTCAAATGAAAGTTATGCTGCTTGTTAGTTCTAATCAATGGTCAATTCTCTGTACGAGTCATAGAACCGTGAAATCTCGACATTTTGACACTTTTCCAATCGTGAGGTAATGAACCGTTCACCCGCTAGAACATTCTTTCTGTTGACATTTGCATGAAAAAACGATCTTTCATCCTACCGCACTTGCAAAATGGATTAAAAATAAGAAGGCAGTCTTTGCCAAATCATTGATATCGTATCACAAGATTATAGTTTTTGTTCGATATCAGTCAAAAGCAAATCAACTGCGGTAAAGATACAGTCCAGTTCAGAACATCGGGTTAAATTTTCAAAGCTACTCTCGGCGTTATTTAGCATTGGTCACCCAGTGAAGGCCCTTACAGAATGGAGACCGCAAGAAAAGGATGGGCGGTTTTGAGTATTTTTAGAGTCTGGAGTATTATGCCTATTAAAAGCCATCTGTGCATGATTTAGAAAAAAAGCCATCGTTTATCATTTTTTCAAAAAACTGTTATGAATCATTTACTGACGATAGATGAAAGGCGAGATTTCGTATTTTAGAGTTACATTCCCATGTTCAGTTTAGAAAAAGACACGTCATTCATGTTCACTGAACTGGCAATGGCCCCTAATGATGCGGGTAGGTGTTTTGTGGGAATAAACCTCCTTCCTGAAAACAATCATATCGCTAGGCCGAAAAGTCCCAAGTACATTTTTACAGAACGACTTGCCATTTCATTGGCTTATTCTAGTTTTGGCTTTAAACTAGGGGTTTTTCCTACTTATAATTCCGAATAGAGTGTCTGCGGTAACAGACACCTGATTTTGACTTTTGGTTGCCAGTTGCATAAATCTCTTCTCCCCCAGCTTAAGAACAGGGCTCACGCCGTGGGTCGCATCCTAGTTATAAGCCCTCCCCTAAGCTTCCACTATTACATTTTGAAGCTTAGTTAAATACCAGTAAATGCAAAAAGCATTTGGTTTTTGAGGTTTGCTCTTGTGTTCTGAACTTTATGGTGATTGGTCACTACACAATTGCCCTGCGAGCAGAGTCTCTTTCGGGGCCGATATTTTCTAGAAGATCGAAGGAGACTTTGCTCTCAGGGTACTACACAACCAATATTCCTGAAAATTTTCAGGCGTCCACAATTTCCTCAGTTTTACAGCAAAATTATTGACAACTCCGTCTTTGAGGTACTGATGATAGTATTTAGTTAGGAGATGATAACTGAAATCTTTAGGAGGATAAACCTCTAATAGATAAAGGTCCCGTTTCGCAAAACACCGAATGACCACCATAAACACCAAATGACCCTCAAGTTTTATGATTAGGGTTAAGAAACTGAGTGAATCAAGTTTCAGTTAGGGTTGTTATACAGAAAGAACTGAACTGGAGTTTGATTCACTCAGTTTTCTAGTCCATGAACGTGTAAGAAACTTTCTCAGATATCTACCCCCCTCCCCCCCCGGTAAGCTATCGCTTCTCCTGAACAAAGTTTGTACTGTTTTTTACCCTGTTTGGGACAGCAAAATGGTTAATATTGATTTGTTTTGACATAAACCTTCGGTTGTCTTGACTCAAGTTGTACACAAAAGCTCATGGGCAAAATTAAAACCCACCATTCGACACCTCAAAAGGAAATAAACATAGGAAAAAACACAACTAGGGAGAGTGAAACGAATATATATATTTTATTTTCCTGACCACTTTTTAAAGTAATACAACACGAGAATTGCTTCGTTTGAAAGGCGTTTTGAAATAAGATAGCATTTGCGGGACATCGAACAAGATACCTTCTTTAGACTGACTTTCGATCTCCGCGAATTTGCTTTCTCAGTGTTTTCAGTGTTCATGTTTTCGCCAAACATGAACGCACACATTAAACTCAGACGATAACCTGCCGATCAATTGTCTCAGTTTTGCACACCCAACGGTGTGTTCAGCTGGTTTTTGTTAATGTCTTCTCCTTTTGACTCTAAATTATCAATGAATCCTAGTTGAGTGAAGTTTGTATTTTCAAAACATCGCCCCATGTAAGGGAATCCGGATTCCGGAATCCACGAATTTTTTTGCTTGTGGAATCCGGAATCCAGCACTAAGAATCCGGAATCCTACTTAAGATTGGAATCCGGAATCCAACTTACTAAAGATCCACTCCACATTGAATTGATCTACTTGCTCGAAAGAAAAACCATCAGTCTATGGAAAGCCTCCCGAGGGTATAGACCTGAACGTGACGACATAATATCGGCACATCTGGAGTCAAAACAATAGTTCACGAGCTCCATATGAAAGGTCGAGGTCACGGTCACATGTTTAAAATTCTATAATAGCCAGGGAACCCTTGCTTATGAGCGGCTGGGAGGATCACAAAATTCGGGGTTTTCAGGGGAACACAGCGCAGCGTTTTTAAGGTATAAATTGAAGTGTTTTGAATAAGTTCGACCTCTGGCTATGTTTGATTCTCTGTTGTTCACTCGCTTCGCTGAACTTCAAAAAATCAAAAGCGATTTTATGCGAGCTTTTTGACCTGGCATAGGACTGGAAAAGGTCCACCTGGGGTGAACCTTTTCTTGAACCTTCCCGGTCCTCCTGGTTCACAAATGAAAATAAACGGTCTACGTTCAACAGTTTACCTAAAAAGAAAAAAAAGAAATTCACAGTCTTCTAGTTCCTAATTTGGTCCTAGTAGTTTCGCTGAGAACAGCTTCATAGTTTCGATAATCTTTATTTGAGAAATAAGCCAGTAACTTTCAGAACCGTACCAATTAGCTGTCACTAAAGTAATCACGTGCAAGGACGCGGTGGGTGCCTTTTTTATTCATCCCCCGGCATACGAGTGAAATCTCGCCACCTCTTTGATCAGACCAGTTTGAAGTTTGTTGTTTGTTGGATTTTTCTTTCCTACTTTTTCTTTTTTTAAAAAGACGTTATTGGAAAGCACAAGCAAAAACGAAAGGCTGAGAGAGAAAGGTACCTGTAATACTGTGTTGTGAAATTTTACACCAATTTTTAGCTGACTGCGATAGATCTAAACGTGCCAAAGGCAAAGCTGCATGATTTTTCGTTCGTGTCGATCTGTGGACTGTGCTGAACGTGGCGGCAAGCAAGTCACAATCATGAACAAAAGAAACGTTAAGTATATAGTTTTAAGCCCGCTGATTGATTTTTTCTCAATCATAATTAAATGTAATATAAATTTTACGTCGTCCTTGGGGAAAATATCGTATACATGAGCGCTATATAGTTGTTAAACGCTTAAAACGAGCCAACGTGTCAGAAACGCGCAAGTCTCTCTCGATCGCTCAGTCATCTCAGACTCGATCGAGGGTCAAACGGGCTTTTCATGTTTTCTGGTTCTACAGTTGTGATTAGGCCTCGTTCACATTGAGGTCGCTTTTGGAAATTAGACCGATCTGAGATCGGTTTAGCCCGTATTTGTTTTCTTTGAAATGGATCCTGGAGCTACCTACAACGCGCTAATATGAAATAAAACTCGCGGGGGATTTCATAATCTCATACTCAGATCTCTTACTTATTGATGAAGCCAAAGGCGAGATCTGGTCAAATCCGATTTTGAACCCGTGAGTGCCTGTCAGGAATGTGACGGATGTGACAGGTCATGAAAGAGCGCATTCTTGAAATTAATCCTCAATTTTTGACGTGTTAAAAACGAATTTGATAGAGCCGTGAAGTTTTTTCTATCAATACGTGGTTATGCGCACATCTTAAGTATGAACCAACTAATTTTTGTGTTCTTATTATCTTTTTAACATCAAATTCAACGCGACAACTCGGGCCAGATCTCCCCTCAGTTTGGCTTCGTCAACAAGAGATCTGGGTAGGAGATTAGGGATTTCATTGACCTCTAGGGCGAGGGGGGGAGGGGGTGGTTTGCTCTCGCATGCTGTCCAGCAAGGATGCTTGCGTAGCGTAAGTCAATGAAGAACAAACAAGTTCAGCTCTACAGTTTTGACTGAACGCAGGCAAATCAGGCTATCTTTGACTACGTTTTGAGCCGTTTTGTCTACTAAGCCACTTTTTGAACTCGGTTTAAATGGTCCAGCAACGACTAGACCGAGTAACTGATAGTCTTGGGCTCGCAGACTGTCAAGAGTTAACTTTTTTTCTTTATTTTGACCAGTCAAAAACGTCGAGACGTGACAGCGTAAAAGTTTATTTGGTGGATCAACGTGGTCCAGCTACTGTGTGAATTTTTTTTTTGAGCCATGTTATCATTCTTAGACAATTATGTGACACAGTCAACTTTAGTCACTTTAGGGCCGCGCTGACCAGGACACCACTTTTGTCAGCTTGAAGTCCAATTTAATCTTCTGTAGTGCTCTTTTTAATTGTCAATCTTTTACTGAGTATATATGCTTATCCCGTCGTAGGAGAAGTGTATTTTATTGTATTTGGCTACAATTCGTGTCTTACGAGAAAGTGTGTTCAGTTAAGAAGTGATATCTAATGCGCTTGTTCTACAGCTTACTGTGTCTCTATAAATGAAAGTTTTACAAAAGAGGCGGTAACCAAATTTAGTTTTTTGCGCTATGACAATGATTCCAATAAAAAGAAGAAAGAGAAGGAAAAACAATGTGCAAACCATGTTAAGAAACCAAGCTTTTCTTCGTGATAGTTTAGAGATGATTAGCGATTGGCGGCTTTTAACGTTTTGTTCAGTTCTACATGTATTACTTTGAAATACTGTTTTAATGTTTCAAAAGAATTTGCCAACATGTTTCGACGTAGCCTATTCCAGGCGTTCGGACAGGACAAGGAAAACTACGAATGTAACGACATACAAACAAAATGAACATTCTATTATATTATTGGCGGATAGCAAAATACTTGATTCACCTTCGCTGGTTTATGATATGGCATGGATAGGAAAAATTGATTTGGAGTTACACACGAACTTTGTTAGGCCGTTTTCTTGCAAATTGCAGCTTGATTTTCCCTGGCAATGACTGTACCTTTCCCAATACTTTATTATGCAGCAATCAAATGAATAAACGTGAATATTTAGGAATGATTTGCAAGAGTTCTTTTGTTTCAGCGAATTAGGCATTTTTCTATCTGCATGACTGAAAACAGAGTTCGCAAAAATAGAGTAAGTGAAAAATAGAATCTTGAGGTCAGTCTCACTACACCAGCTCGAGATCCTCGATCCCTAATCGTATGAAGATTTGGACTAGGTTAATCGAAGGACAAAATTTAAAATTCCGATGTCGGTGTTTCGCCACGTTTTTTTGCGGTGATGCGATGTTTGTTATATTGTTTCCGCGGTTTTGCGGTGTGGACAGTCCTCCAATGTCCCCCTCATTATCATACCTTAAACCCGTACGGAACAGTAAAACATTTCTTCATGTAATTTATAAATCGAAAAAGAAAACAAACTTGTTATGCATTCTAAACAACGTCTTTCAATATAGCAAGATTCGAACACGAAAACGAAATGCCAAGAAAAGCATTAAAACAAAAAAAATTGGAATCCAGTTTTTTTTGGAATCCGGAATCCACTGAGCTGGAATCCGGAATCCAGTACACGGAATCCGGAATCCACAGGGTGGAATCCAGAATCCAAGACTGTCATGGATTCCCTTACATGGGGCGAAAAACAGCCCAAAGAAGCCACAGTCTGGAGAGAACTCAGAAAGTAAAATTTTGTCCCCAGTGGAGCGGTGAGGAACAAAAATCCGTTATGAGCATGAGCAGTGATATTTGTAACTTCTGCACATGCGTGACCGGAAGTCCGAAATTTTCGGACATCCGGTAGCGGCTGCCTCCAGAGCCCCTCGTTTCAAGACCACGTGACCAAGAAACGGCACTGGGGACGAGAATTTGTCCTTTTAAGAAACCGTTGGACCTCCATGACTTTCTTGATAGGTCAATTTAAGAAAATAAGTGCTTTTCGAGTGTAGGTTTTTGTCGAGGGTCGAGGGTAGAATGTCGACGGTCGATAGTAAATTGTAGACTGTTCACAGTCCTCTATTTTTCCGTAAGATCATAGAGATCGAGCGCTTTGTGTGACGGGCTGCCATCTTGCATGAGTGTCAAAAGATCGTAAGATTTCCCGATTTTTCGGACGAGTAAAAAACTTTCCTTGCGAATTCTATAACAATTTTCATGTCGGAACCCCATGTTGCTCATACAAAGTCTTTTAATATAACGCAAAATTTGACCGAGTCACGCGGGAGATTTGCCTCCCACGCAGGCGTTTTTAGGGGAGCTCGTCTTTCATCCCTACCCACGAGGGATGAAGGACGAGCTCTCCTAAACACGCCTGCGTGGGAGGCTAGCGGGAGATGTACTGTCATTTGACAATGCCTGTTTTTAATAATAGTGCAAAGCGCTTCTGACTGAATACTGTACTGAATGCCGAAGCGAGACTTATTGATCAGTGAAGCCTACGCTCAGCTTGGTGCGGGACAAGTCTTCTGTGAGATACGAGTGGTTGCACGTTCAATGGTTTTATAAGGTCAGTGGGTCATGTATGACCCCATGAAATGTCCTGAGACATCAGTGCCATGTCGTGCCTATAGTAAGTGTAGTTAGTAAGTATAGTAAGTGTGGTATCTGTAGTACCTGTTAGAAAGTTCAGTAGCTGCAGTAGCTGTAGTAAGTGTAGTAGCTGTAGTAGCAGTAGTAAGTGTAGTAGGTGTAGAAGGTCTAGTAAGTGTAGTAGCTGTAGTAAGTGTAGTAGGTGTAGTATCTGTAGTAGCTGTAGTATGTGTAGTAAGTGTATTAGCTGTAGTTGTACGGCGCTGGTAACTGTTGGCTACGATTAGGTGGCATTTGTTCTAAAATATTGTTGACTGATGCTCTACCAGATAAAATAGATAAAATCAATATCATACATAAGTAACAAACGCACTGCTTTATTTACAACTTGTGACAGCAACAACATTTATCCCCCAGCCAATTTTAACCCAAGTATAAAATTGCGATCAACAAAGAAGCAAATCGCAGCAAATTAATCTCATAATTTCAACAACTTCCCAGGCCTCGACATTCATTACAGATACACAACAGTAGAACAGACAAAATTTGCTCCCGGTAAAGACATTAGAACCAGCTAAAGGTCTTCCCATAAAGGAGAAATTCTTTCCGCTATGTAAAATGCAGTGCAAATTAATGATGCCCTCTTTACCTCTTAAACTAAAACCCACTCGTTTGCATCCCGTCATACATCCCCAAAATGATGACAAAAGCTATTTATGAATCGAGCAAAAATGAAAAGTGTTTCTAACATAAAATTGCAGCGGCTTCCAATGACACGTGAGCGTTGGCTGGCATCTAACTATTTGCTAGCCAGTCTCTTAAACTTTTCGCTTTGGGTCAAACTAATCATGACTTATTCTAGAGAAATTTTAAAGCTAAATTAACTATGAGCCAAGTACTTGTTTTTTAAGAGACTTCATGAAAATTTGGCGGTGCTTTATAACCCGAACGTCATAAGCCGCGGATCAGTTGAATGGTAATATATCACGCACACTTTATTACCCGGGGAGGGGGGGGGGCACTTGGGTATTTTTTGGGTGGGTATGTGCCGCCCGGGACTCTAAATTGGCACCCCATTCTAGAAAAAATTTCCCCTAAAATTGATACCCAGTTCTAAAAATGGGCCAATTTTTATACCCCGTTCTAGTATTCGCCCTAAAACTGATACCCCGTTCTAGAAATGGGCCAATTTTTTATACTCCGTCAGGAGCCCATCATTTGATGGGCTCCTGACTCCGTTCTAGGGTGCAACAAGAGTACAACAGTTTGCTTGTTAACGCATTGAACCGTATTTTTAAAAGCAATCTGTCCTTGAGTACTTTCAAATGGGTGCTTACAAAAGTGGAGCTTTCGTGCGTTCGAAATTTTATACCCCGTTCTAGAAAACGCCTCTGAAATGGAGACCCCGTTCTAAATCAGGAGCTTCAAAATCACGACCCCTTTGGGCGGTACATACCCGTATAGGTAATGTATGGGAGTACCCCCCCGGGCTTTATTACTACTATAAGACCACGCCCACACCACTAAGGAATTTACAACGATCTGTTATCTGTGATGTGTGAACACCTATATCGAATTGCTAGCCTAAGGTCACGCCTTTCCACTTCACTAAATCACTAAACTAAAACACGTAATTTAAGCTCATGGTTTTGGCTTTGCAACTGTCACTTAAAAAACGTCTTCACGATACTCATATATTAATGACCCATATTTTAACACCGACAAGAATAATAAATAATGTCTAATCCCACACAAAATTATCAAATCTTTGAAGAACTTATGTCTGCAGGACGCGTTTATATGTTCCTTAGTTATTTAGCACTCTTATCTTAAAATCAATCTCTTTCTCACTCAACTCTATTGGGTAGAATATCAATGAATTTTCAAAAATCTCTGGCTTGAGTGAGTTGTAAAATAACTCTTGATTAAATTAATAAATTACCCAAAATAGCCACTCGAAATATAACAGTCATAGGTCTGTAAATTCCCTGTGAAACGCTAACTAACAACTTTTCAAGCTAACGCAAATAACTTTCCATGAAATAATAATTGAAATAAAAATCATCTCTTCAATTAATTTAAAGTAGATATGCAAGCATTATCATAAGCTAACAGCATAAACGTTTGCCATTTCCTTATAAATAGATTTGTCTAGAATATCAAAACAAAACTACACGAGAGAACAAGACCAGTCCGTCAGTTCCACCAGGGAACTGAAGATGACTGTTATCAAGTATCCTGCTTGATAAATTCTGGTTTTCTCGTTTCATTTCATCAACAACATTTCACTTATTTTCGACAGTTAACAGGTGGTCTCTTCGGTTTCAAATTGCATATTTCAACGTCCAAAACCAATCATTAAGAGGACCACTGCACACTGGCGAATGGTGGTACGACCCACGGACCAACAGTTATAAGCAAAGTTTGGTAAATAAAAGTATTCAAAGTATTTTCGGTTCTTACCAATAGCCCAAAATTATCTGACAGGCATTTCATTCCCTGCCATTTTCAACTTAAAATGTGGCTAACTTAAAACTAATTCTGCTATTCTATAAAATTTGGAAAGACTATGTAATGAAGTAAACCAAAATTAACAACATATAATTAAGTAACTCTTATTTTGCCATTGATGAGAAAATCGTAACTATAAATTCACTATACTCTGATTGAAAGCTATACAAGCTGCATACATACTAAAAAAACTTTGCAAATCACGCTTTATTTACGCTATAAAAATCATGTATTTATATATTAAATTCTAACCATTACGTCAGTAAAGCTTGTATTTTCGGACCGGATATGATCCCTTCGTGAACGAGGAAAGGAACAAATGTATGAATGACCTTCCTGGTTTGTGGACCGGTTGCTTTTTATTCCTACAGTGTCTTGTACTTGTCTTCGGGTATGGGCCTGTGAGATTCAAAAAGAACTTTCATTTAATAATTTTCAGATTAGGAAATGTGCCAACACTTACAAACAACACGGTACTAACAGATAAACTAACAATTGACACTTAATGACTGGTCCCTAAGGAGACAGTTAATTTTGTTTCCCGAGAATCGAGATTCGATATAGCTGGAAATTTTGAGGCTGGAAATTCATTAAACCTCGCTGTCACGACGGTCGACATTCGCGGGTAACAGTGTCACCCTCTGACGTCATAGATCCGCTCAGAGATTTTGGCGGGAAACAGTTTCATTTTTAGATGTCATGTGACCTCCAAGTAACCTATGAGAGTGCACGTTGTTGGGAAAAAATTTCCAGCTTTATGACAGCATGACTTTAAGGTGAGTGATTACAAAGGTTTGTGGGGAAAGATCTTGGAAAAATAAAGAAATAAAAAACAAACTATCTCAACACGAAAGGGCAAACCACTAGGACGCTCTCTAGAACGACCGCAATACATTTTCCGTCACCTTACCCCAATCTATATCTGTTATCTGTGATGTGTGAAAAACTATATGGTATTGCTAGAATGCGCTCATGCTTTCCTACATCACTAACGCCTGATTGTAGGTAATGCTCTTGGTTTTGCAACTGTCAATTCAAAACTTGTTCACGATATTTATATATCATGCCCCACATTTTAATACTGACAAGAATAATAAATAATGTCTTATCCCACACAAAATTATCAAATCTGTGAAAGAAACGTGTTTCTGCAGGACGCGTTTATATGTTCTTTAGTTATTTAGCACTCTTATCTCAGGCTCTTTCTCACTCGGGCCTACTGGGTAGAATATCAATGCATTTCCAAAAATTTTTGGTTGAGTGAGTTGTAAAATAACTCTTGATTGGATTACCCAGGTTTCACAGAGACTAGCAAAGTTCGTTTTACAGAAAAGTTCGGGACTGGCAGATGCTGGTGTTCACTTGATCGGGGGTCCGGTTAATGAAGGTTGCACAGAGGACATAAAGGGTACATTTGGTACATCCCCAAAATATATTTAAAAACTTAAGGTTTAGGCACGTGTCGACAACTTCAGCAGCAAACTGAAGAATAAGTACATAAATTAATTTATTACTGACATTGCGCAAATTGCATGTGCATATGATCAAATTCGCAACACAAAGGATCTGCATTCGGAAATCAGCTGAGGGAACGGCACTATTGGAAACAGCCACAGATTATAGATCATAAAATCAGCGACACGAAATGTTTTTTTCGGGCACGAACATCTGTTCTAAGAGCTTTGAACATTTAATGAAGCCACATCAATGTCCCATAGCGTAGACAATGCATTAGGATTAATATGGTTGGTTTATCGAGTATACAGCCTTTAAATGTGTTTAATGAGGTACTGCTACTAACCTGCTATATCCACCTGGCAGATTCAACATTCCGTCTTTTGTCAAAAACATGGATAATTGGTTATTTTGAAGTTCATCACCTGATGACAAACAGGCAAAAACAAAAACAAAATGAGAAACATCTTTCTTCATTTTCTTCAAGTTCCTTCACCTGTCATTCCACAAATTGCGGTCGTTTCGCTCGAAAGTCGATTTCCCCGATGGCATTTCGCTAGAATTTAAGTCGATTTGCCTAAAGACATAAATACTCCACAACATGGTGAACGTCGTTACTGAGGGAGTAATAACGACTCGAAGTAATCGGATGAAATTCAGGCTAGGTGAACATACAAATCAGAAATGCTGTTTTAGGTAAGCTTGAGTTCCACATGTCTAGTCACTGTCTTTTTTACTCACTGTGTTTAGGCCAAAGAACGTCAAAAACGCATCGGGCGAATCGGCGTAGCCCGGGCGAAGTGACGTTTGGTGAATCAACCTTCGGGCGCAACAACCTGATACCCATTCCACAACCCTCTGATAAATAAAACTGACTTAATCTCTGCGCATCAGTTTAGGCTAATGATGAAGGTATTGGTTTACTACAGTGTGCAACAGTTAGTTGTTATACACCCTCGGTCACACAAAATCTACAAAGTGAATGCCGTTTCTAAGTGTTCCAAAGACCTGGCTGTGATCCAAGTGACAAGGATAATGTCATCAAACCAGGCTAAGATAAACAAAATTTATCTTACCTGAAGGATTTTCATCCCCTGATAAATTGTGGCTGGAAGAAACAAGGTAAAAAGTTAAGCACAGCGTCTACAGAATATTCTTACCCGCGCTTATTAAAAATTCCAATACAAATTGCTATAGAGAGAGAGAATCAATCCAAAAAATGGCTGGACCTGTCTCATGATTTAAGAACCTTGCATATGGGGAGTGTTTGTTCACAGAAGGTGACTATGGTAAAAAGAACTTACCCACTAAAAATTTGTTCAATTACATCATCTGCATTAACTCTGCTATGGCTTGATCGTATGTCATCAGGTTTCTGTCAAATAAACAATACATTGCGACAGTGAAACCTCTTTAATTCGGGCAACAAAGGAACAAAGAAAAGTATCTGCAATTCAGAGCAGTCCTTGCCACACAACACAGGGCGGCTAATAAGGAGTGTATGAAGTTTATTTCAGGTATTCAGAAAGTGAGGACGGCGCAAAGAGTAGTGAGCCGGAAAAACAAAACAAAACAAAAAACAGTGCGGGGTGGGGGTAGCAGGGATCAAGTGTGCCACTCTCTATCTCTATCACTGGAACAGGCTATCTGAGACAAGGAGAACTTTTTATAGTCATAGTAGAGGAGACTGGTTATGGAAGCTGGCAAAATTGAAAGACTGGCACCAACAATGGTACTATAATTTCTGTTGGGAGCTCCCTCAAAGAGCAGGGTTGACACAGTGAGTGAATAAGTTAATTTATTGGACATTTCATTACAGATGGGAATACAATTCAATGTTGTGCACCTTCAAATGCAAAAATGCAAAACAAAAACATACAATAAAGAAATATGTGGGGCTTCATAACCAATATATTTTAATAATTAATTATGCTATGATAGAAGGGTTTTGACATGGAGAGGTTTAGGTGTGTATCAAATGATGATTATTACACTCCACTAAAAGGAAGAAATAAGAAAACAACAGAGGCTAAAATTACTGATTGTTATCCTTAGTGTATGGACTGTGGCATATTCTTCAACATTCAGTTGAAAACACTCATGCACTCACCTTCCAACTGATTCTTTTGCCTTGTTTTTCAGGTGCATGTGATAATGTATGCTCTGAACCACAAAATGCTGTATCATTAGCTGTTGGTACTGTTAAGGAAGATAGAGAACCTAAGGCATACATAAATAACAACAACAACAACAACAACAACATTTTTATTTACACTTTTAAAAATTAAAAGGTGGAAACACTTGTTGCCTGTAATTAGCTTAAGCTAGTCAAGACCGGCAAGACGACCTAGTTTGCTTCAAGAAACAAAGGTTTGCATCTTATAAATGGTGTAAACAGCTGAACATCCTAAGTGGTGTCTGCATAAAACTTTAAAAAAGGATACAGCCAGCTTGTCCTGATCCAGCACTTTGTTTTCTAGTTGGAAACATAAAATAAACCAAAAAAACTTGTCAACATTGACTTCCCAATTTTACATCTTCAAAGTCACCTGTTTCTACTCCCCCCCCCCTCCCCTCCCCCACACTTTCCCCTCAATGGTTAGATCCAGTATCCACAGCTTTGTCAAGCCTCAAAAGTGTGTGGTGTGATGAAAACACTTCAGCCTGTCTAAACAAAGTCCATTTAATAAATTAAAACAGCCCTAATCTATGTTTATATCACACGAGGCCTTATTCTAGGACTAACTTTGGAAAAATACACTGAGCTGTAATAGGGAAAACCAAGAAAATGCAAAGAACTTTGTTTGAAAACGGGAACTGATGGTGACATCAGCTGGTCTGATGTAAACCTAGCTGATGTAAACAGGCGAAAAGGCCATTCTGCTAAAAAGGTAAGAGACAAGTTACCAAAAAAAAGAAAAAAACCTGAAAAAATTTGATACTGCTTGGGTTGTTCATTCAGTTCTGCTGTGAAGGTCATGTTCACAGTTCTAAATATTATTCATTTCATATATTTCAATTCATTATAAAGCTGCCAAGGTCAGTCTGAAAGGTACAGCAGTTACCATGGAAATGAATTTTCACAGTAACACCTGCACAACATTCCAGGTGAAGCATACATGCCCATGATGAGATGTGAAAAAAAAAAAAAGATACACATCCATAATAAAATAAAAACTAAGGTATTGAAGGTAAAAAAATAAATAAATAAAAATTCAAAATTAATAAAAAAAAATTACAAATGTTAGCAACTGGAAACAACGCTTTAAGATTTTTAACTAAAAAGAAATGGTATGGTATGTTGAGAGCAACAAAACATGACAAACTTTTAAGACTAAGATTCTTAACCAAGAAAAAAAATACTATGAATTGCTAAGAGCAACAAAACATGACAAGACAAAAATAGTGGTACAAAGTCGAACAGTATGCAACACCGTCATCAACAATACCTCCTACTTAATCTGCGTTCCAAACTTGAGGAAATAGAATGACCCGTTGAGTACCCGGATATCCGTGAAAGTTGACTAATGCTCCGGTTGTGGTTGCTGTTGCTATAAAATGGTTCACTGAAACTTCGTGAATGTCCAGGGACAAAGGAAGCATTCTCAGGAGCACCGCCAGCAGTCTCCTGACATTCTGATGCACTGTCTGAGGTGCTTTTAGTAAGGCTCCTTCCTGTCTCACCCCCTGAACTGGCAGTACTCACTGAGTCATGATCAGAAAGTGGTGCCCTGTTTTCAGCTGTTTCTGTGGTTACTTGGTTGTGAGAGGGTGCATGAGGCCTGTTGAAACAGCAAAATAGTAATAATGAACACTTGAATTGTCACACAATCTAACTTGAGAATTACCTGAGTACGCTCCTGAATTTTCACCAGTTACCTATTTTAAAACAATTAGCCACATGGATTATTGATTGTATGTGAAACATATCCTCTTGTTATGAAATATGTTATTCATTGTGGGATACTTGACGTATGGTAAATGTTATCATTTGCTTCACGGCAGTCACTTTGTTATTAATTGCAGTGTTTAAACAACTTACTACCGGTATTATTGCTGCTTTGCTGTGCTGAACTATTTGTTGCACAAGGGTTGTTACAAAGCAGTATATATAAAAAACATAGTAAGAAAACAACACCAATTTTTATTACTGTGTAAATTATTATGTGCCATATCATTAAGTCAACCAGAACTGCGACATCCTAAGGGTTGTCAGAAAGTTTTAAAGTAGATGGCTGAGTTGTCAAAGTAAGTAAAGTAAGTAAGTAAAGTAAAGTAAGTCCAGGGATATTTTATTTAAAAAAACGCCATCGGTTAAGAAATGCTAAGCAGAGTAGCCGGCCAATGCTAAGCAAAAAGGCGGCAACTTTCGCTGGCAGCCTGCTACTTTGACCACCCTACATCCTTCTATTTATGATGAGCTATGAGCAAGTCCAAATTGGAGGCTCCTTTAAAGAGACCTTGAGTCTTCCACTAGCTGGCCTACTTGTTAATTCCAACATTAAGTAGTCAATGATTCATCATCCCCCAGAACACACTCACACTTTGAACAGTGGATCTCCAGATCTGAGTTGCATACTGACTTCAACCTATAGTTAACAACAAAGAAACAAAAAAAAAATATTATCATTATCATCATCCAAAAAATATTTTGTAGCTCAAGAAAATTTCCATACAGTCAACTCTCTCCAAGACGGACACCTTTGGGACGGGCACTAAGTGTCCGCCTTAGAGAGATGTCCATCTTATAAAGCGTCAAATAAAGGGAATAAGCAAAGGCGGGGACCAACTCTAGGTGTCCGTTTTACAGAGGTGTCCGTCTTATAGAGGTGTCCGTTAAGAGAGAGTCAACTGTACTTCTGACCCTCTTGAATATACTTAAGCCTAACATTCAAATTTCCAAAAAGGTGGGGAAGGTGGGTGGGTGGGAAGGGCCTCAAGAAAAAAAGTATGAAGATTCCCTTACATTACATATTGGCTGGTTCTGAGACATCACACTTACTATAAAAATAATATAATGACTTTGCCTTTCTGTTCAAATATTATTTGTTTGTTTGTTTGTTTGTTTTTTGTAACTGAATTGAGAAAACCTATGTTGCATAAGCCTTATAGTTTCTCTGGGCTTTCTTGCTATTTTCTTGTAAAGTCTTTGTATTAATCTTCATCATTGTAACATTACAAGAAGGTGGAATTAAAACAAAATGAAATGCTTTACCTCTAGGATGGAGTTGTCTTGTCGGAGCTGAGTCTTATCTCCATATCCTTCTAAAATGTATCTCTTAGTGGTTGTGGCTGATCCAGCAAACTCTGCTAAATTGACATCCACAAAGCCCAGCTACAGGAAAGACATAAAAAATGCACATTACCAGTGATTTTGTTAACTCTGGGTCCTACCTCCCTGACACATGAAAATCTCAAAGATGCAAATAATTTGTGGCATGTGTCTTGTGGGATGCAAAGATCAATTTATTGATCGATCTAAAGATGTTTTTTTATAGAGTACCCCAATCGTGTGATTTCTGTGGCTGTTCTTATGGCTGTTGTTAAACAACCCTTATTTCTTTTAGTCTTTGTTGTGCTTTACAATAGAAGGAGTATATTTTTATTTCAGTAAACTGTAATAGAGAGTTTTGGAGTCTGTCTTCAGATTAACTGTGTTGTTACAAAAGACCCAGGGACTCACTGCTTTTAGAAATGGGACTCAATGGTTCTGGACTGGGACTGAGTCCCAGGACTCACCATAACTATTTGTAACAAAATTACTGCATTACAAACACAGTCCTCATGTATATAACAGACCACTCCTTTTCTGTTGCGTATTTTAGACTGTAGGTACAAGAGGAGACTTTGCACTGACTCATTATGATCCAATGACCCAAGGCTGTGCTCCAATAAAAATTGAAGGGAGCCCAGTGCTCTGAGCTTGTGAAATCCAGGGTGCCAAGCTTATGATTAAGATTTTCTAGTCACCTGGGGGGGAAAAGTTAGGTGCCAGGGGCCACTGTGCACTACAAGATTACAGCCTTGTGATCTGCATTAAAAATGCATTAGTGCTACTAAGCAGCCACACAGTTTTCATGTGCTTTGAAACCTACTCCAAATAATACTTGGTGATGTGTAAACCAGTGACCCAGTACATGACTGTCTAAGACTAATATTAAAACAATTATTATTACTCTGGCTTTGCTAGCAAATTTGTTTGGTATGTACAGCTTAAAGCCCAGAAGCTCTCAGCAGCAACAAATATATCAATCCTTCATTGTTTAGTTGTTTATGTCTGTAAAGGTGACTAAGAACTGTCCTTTACCTTGATGTGTGCCTTCCCACCTTTAGTTTCCTGCAAAGAGACCAGACAAACACCAAAAGTTTACAGTATTAAACAAGTCAGAGACAAACATTACCCTGTTATTAGCAAGATACAACCTCTGCCATAACAAATACACCCCTTTATGCCACCAAAGAAAATGCCTTCATAAGAAAAAAATTAAGTTAACAACAATGTGTTCAAAGATTTTCAAAATCAGTGCCACTAATTCTGACAAGCTTTATTGAATTATCCCGCAACATCTTGAGTTTGTTTTTGTTAAGAATGTATCTGGAGCAAATATTTATCCTGAGTTTAAGAAAAACATCATTACAGGTTACCAGTTACTGGCAGACAGCCAATATTTCCACTTGCAATGAATAAAAATGAATAAAATGAATAAAAAAAATAAAAAAGATTAGTTTCACACACAGTTAACACCGAGGGTTTTAATAGCTAAAGCATAAACTACAATGTATGTATTTAATATAGTGCTTTTAATGCAATGCAGAACTATGTCTTGTGAAATTTGGGTACACTGTGTTTTTATGATCTCCAAGTATTGATACTTGTATCTTTGTAGTAAAGTGAAAATATGAAGTAACCTTAAATGATGCACTCCTTTTCCAATATGTCTAATGCAAATGCTATTACATACTAAGCACTGAGTTAGAGCTCTCTTTCTCACAACCTATTTATCACATTTCTTACAACAATTAAAGTAAGAAGTGAGAAAAGAGAAGGGGACAAAAAATAGTAGAGGAACAACATAAATTTAGTTACTGCACACAGTCAAGCAAGTACATGTACAACATAGTGTTCTCATATTTCTTCAATAATTTCTTGTAGATTTAATAACAGGGTACACCAAAACCTACGTCCGATTGTCACATTTCTGATTGCTGAATTACAACCACAGAAACACGAATTTCAATAGAATTGAAATTTGTCTCCTAGTCATATAAAAGCAAACTTCCACCTTGACAAAATGAGTGTAAATACTCCTATAAATTTCTTCATTCTTTGGCCATTCTATTTGTTTCTGTGAGCTTTGTATGTTATGACTAAGGACCCTGGCCTAAATAACATTTGCCGTAGCATTGTAAATTATACCACAATTAACATTGATACTAATGGAATCATGCTAAAGGTGACGTGTTATATATGTCTTTTATATTCTCTTCATTTATAAATGGAGTTGAACCAAACTTTTTGGACAAGCACAATTTGCATTTTGGACAACCAAAATCTCTATGATGGTTGTCCAAAGGACAAGTGGATTACAAAATTTTTCTCTTACTCTGTGAGTAAATTAATATTCATGTAAAACTTGAAATGTGGTCTTATTAGTGGAACATACTTTTTTTATTTAACTAGGTCCACTGAATAGAAACCAAGCAACAAAACAGAGCATTGCAGTGCAGAAAGCTACAAGCAGTTGAGGGGCTGATGTGAGACTGGGCTAAAATGTTAATCAATTCTTCTGGACAAACAGTGGGAAATTTGACAATGACCACTAACCCACATCCCCCCCCCCCCTGCCCCGCCAGCCTGAGGGACTGACAGAGGCACTTAAAGCATACGTTTCGGAACTGAACCAGAATATGTGAAGTCACTGCCATCAAAAAAACATATTGCATTACTATAACTTACAGGTATCAATTGCACAGATGATAATCAATATTTAACATTCCTCCAACCAAAACCTTTTAACTTTATGCAAACTCCTACAGAGAAACTCCCAACCTCAATGAAAAATAGGAATAACTTGAGCCAGCTTAAGCATTCCAATATAATTAAAACCATAATTCCTTATAAAAATATTTACACAAGCGACAGAGAAAAAAAACTTATTACATGACTGTCTGAGACAGAAATGGCATTGATTAAACCTGAGCTGTCTGCAAATAAAGACAGACTGTCTGATAATTCTAATTTGAAAGGATTATACTAACAGTCCTAAATTGAAAATTCATTTTTCTATACACAAAAGGACTGAATGATAAAACAGCCATTCTACATATAGCAAGAGTTCTGAACGTTGAAACAAGTACTTAATTATGTCTACATGAGCAACATAGAATAAGGCAATAAAAAATATTTGTATTGTGCATGCAGAGGTAAGAAGTAATTTATCAGACTATAGAACAAGGCTAAAATGAAATTGTTTGTCACAAAAGTATTAAATCATATATACCACTCTTGCAGATCCTTTTCATATTGGCATTTTTGGGGAATCTGGATTTTTTATTTCTTGAAATTTCAGTGAAGAACTTAATGTTGAAATGATCAGAGACCGCGGCGCAAGGTGAAAAGTGGGAGGGCTGACAATTGAAAATAATTTTTCAAGAAACGACGAACATATACGGTCAGTTCAGATTCAATGCAAGAAAAGACGCAATTACAATTTTAGTAGAGAAAATACTACACTGAAGTGATCTGAAAAATTTCTAACTATGGCCGTTCAGGCGTTCACTGTTCAAGTAATGTAATTCTTCTTGTCATCGAATATTTCATTGATTCGAAAGGAGAAAGACAAAATATAAAACTTTTATCAACTCAAAACAACTACTCAGCTTCGTTTGGCTTGAAAGAGCTAGTAATTTTCTTCATTTCATCTGATAAAACTGATAAAAAAAACTCTGCCGGAGCTGGAAGTACAAAACACGCTGCCGAACGAAGCAAAGGGGTGGCCAAGGCATGGCGTTTGATCAAGGGGCAAGTTGGCCCCAGGGCACAATTACCGCGAAAAGCACAGGAGCCCCACAAAATGCCTGGCGTTTGAAATTAAAGAAAATACAGAGAATATAGCGGAATATAGACGGAAAAAAAACTTGTTTCAAGTCTTTTTTTTATTTTAATTATTTTTCTTTTTTCCTAAAAACAAAAATATATAAATATGAAAAGGATCTGTGAGAATGGTTGGTAACAATAAAGAATTTTATCTAATAACTTGAAAATAAGAATGACTATCTCACTTCAACTCATATTGAAAGCATAATAGTGGAAAAAATGCAAAGTAACATCGACAAATAAAATGGTAATTAGCACTATTAGGAGCTTCAATGTGGAAGCAAGTACAGTAAAACCACTTTTTCTGGACACCAAAGGGACAGAGCTTTGTGTCAACTTTTGATACAGACACCTCTAAGAAAATGGACACCTCAATAAAGTGAAAACTGAATGGACTTTGGTATCTCTGGGATCATGAAAACCATCTGTAATTATAAAAAAGGTGTCCATGTAGAGAGGTGTCTGTTAAGTGAGGTTTGCAGAAGTGTACTTTGAAATAGCTACAACTGAACTTGCATGGAAAATAATATCAGACACCATTAATAATTACGTTGGCTATGTAAAGAGCATGAAGAGAAGGGTTCCAAAAATAATTTATAGTTGTTCGCTTGCTGATACAAAACATTCACACATAAATCAAATTGTCTTTCATCCAAGAAGCAAATTGATTGTTTATCCTTTCCTCACCTACTGAGGTAAATTGTGAGTCTTTTAGTCAATTTATTCTTCTACTAATTGTGTATTTTCTCCCATCTGAAATAATTAGCATCTTATTTTTCGAGTAATGCTTATGATACTGCATGTAAAGTTTGTATTACTTAAGTGTTGGTGAAGGTTGTAAAAAGTATCTTTCCAGAGACAATTCAGAACTGATTAGGAAACAACGAGAAATTCTAAAAGCAGAACTGATTAGGAAACAAAACACTGGGTTGCTGGCCATGCATCAGCGCAACCACCATGTAAGAACTCTCTTCTGTATATCATAACCTATATTTTTCTCTTATGCCCTCTCATTGCCAGTCATCAGTCATAATCCAAAACAGTTTATACTAAGGGGAAGAAATTTTGATCACTGCCAATGTCTAACACAAAGCCAGTCCTTTATACAAGACAACACTATTGGAAAAAAATTAAACTGGTACTGATACATTGGGAAAACAAGGGTACCTTTTTAAACTACATTTTGCCTAAATTTTAGATTAAAGTTAAGAATTACATGTAACCTTCACTTGATTAGAAGATGGAGGCCTTAGCTAGACTTACTTACTGCATACATGTGTTTCCAAAAAGACAGGAACAGCTTTATAACTAGATGCATGCAAAGTGACTGCATAGTTGGATTTAATTAAATTTGGAAGCAAAGGTGGTTTTAAGAGTAAAATTTTACAGCGCAGTTAATGATTGTTTTGTGGATGTTAACATTTATTCTTGTCTAGCTTCAGCAGTTCTTCAAAAAATAAGCTTATCCAGAAACTTAAAATTAAGTATACTCAATCTCTCTAGTAATTTCGACCAAAAGGGATTGAGTGGGTGAAATTTGACGTGCTGGAAATATGGTGTAACAGGAAAATAGAAATTAATCAAACAACGCTTTAAGACAGAAAACGGAAAAGCGAACATTTCCTGTAAAGAAATTTGGAGCACAGTTTACCTTATAATCCAAAAAAGCGCAGACAAAAAATTTTAACTAATAATGATTAATATTTCAATACAATCCACTTGTTATGTCACACACCCATGTATGAAGAAAATAATTAGTTTCCACTGATTTGACAAAACAAATTGTTTTCTTGGCTTTTTCAATACGCTAATCAATTAGGGTGGATATGTTTTATTACGAGGTTGATGGCCTGAAGTCCTGAAATTTCCGAAAACCACATCTACGTCCCACTTAAAATTAAATAGCAATATAAAGACCACTGGTAATTTAACTTCACCAATACATGCATAGTTTTAATTGTTATTTAAGAAATGACGAATGCATTCGTTAATTATCCCCTGAAATAAGTCTAAAAAAGCCTTTAATCCAAAAACAGATCAACCTCTAGATTTACATAAGAAAAGCGCAATAAACTGAAGCATTCTAATCAAGTTACCAGGTTGTTCCAGAACAATAAAACAGCAAACGAAGCATTTATATTTCCGTGGGAAAAATACTGGTCAGCAAAATAGAGGACTGTATCATTGCCAAAATTTATAGGAAAGGGTAGGAAAATATCAGTCGCGTTCTCCGGAATCTAAGGTCGCAAAGTCGGGCAAAGTTCAGATCCCGGTTTGACAACTTTAAGCCGGGCAATCCACGAACAGCTTTCCATCGGCCGATATTAAATTTTTCGAAAATGACACCAAAAAATGAGCAAAAATATAACAAGACTTAAGAATTGTCCTCTTATTGGCTCATGAATTGCGATAAATTTCAATAACGTCTTTTTATCCTCAAATATAATAAAATCAATCAGGTCGCAGGTGGTCCTTATAAGAACCAAACTACTACGGTACTGAAGAAAAAGAAATTGCACAATACCGAAATTAAACATCATTTACGAACCATGAAAATCTACCCCACGCGGCTAAAGGCACGAACGAGAAAACAGAAAGCTTGATCCGTGAGAAAAACTAAGTAAACATAACATCGTAACCCTGTAAATGTCACGAATTTGATTATGCAGTAGTCCTACCTTTCGAATTGACACTCTGTAGTTGCACGTATCTAAAACCCCAGTAGAAATGCTCGCCGTCATTTTGCACGGAAAACTAACGAACATTCCCCACTTCACACAATGGTTACCGACTTCCTCCCTTAAAGAAAAGAAAGATATTTAAACAAAGCATAAATTTAGAGAAACAGTGAACTTATTACATGTGTTGTTTCACACAGTACTGTACTCAACGTCAAATACCTCGTTGAATAGCTCGTAAAGCTTCCACCTTCCAGTAATCTCATTTTGGCAAAGAGAACCCCGCTCACGAAGGGAACACTAGATAATTCATTTAACTTGAAGTTGACGTCAAACTTGAACTTTTTCTTCTTCATGTTTCTTTCTTATCCCAGGCTTCTTGGATTATGATTTTCTCTCCAACCGGTCGACATCTTCGCGATAACAAAAACACCGACATCTGCCTCCAATTCCCACAATGCCTTGCTTTGCGTAGGAAGTGCGACGTTGTAAATAATTTCAATCACTTCCGGTTGATTATTCATTACCGTAAAATTCCGAAAATAATTATATTTTTCAAAGGCCCTTTTTGAGGGGCTTATTTTGGAGGGGCTTATCTACGGAGGGAAATTTGTGCTTCAAAATCGATTGGGCTAACCTTATAGTTGGAAGTAAATTTACCGTTTTTGCTTTGTTTTACTTTGTATTTGAGAACAATTTTCCAAGTACAAGCCCCCGGGGGGTTTATATTTGGAGGGGCGATTTAACGGAGGGTTTTTTGCGTTACCGATTTGGGGGACTTATATTTGGAGGGGCTTATACATGGAGGGGCTTATTTTCGGAATTTTACGGTATGTTAAAATCATTTTTATTTAAAAAATTTCAACTTAAAACTTAGCGAATAAGCAAAATAATTGTTTGCGGGTACCTCAATATTATATCATTAGAATATTTTTCGTTCTCAAAACGTTTTAGCATAACTAATCTCTTTCAACGAGAAAGTAAAAAGATAAATAAATAAAGTAACAAATATTATCATTCATGGAAAGGCTTTGGCTGTCTCAGCTTGGAGTTTGTGTTAGTCTTCCTGTTGTAACCCCGGATTTAATATGCCCGGAAGTGATATTAATCATTCTTTACAATAATAAGGCTTGCAGGTCATAGCATGACAAAGGTATGACGTTTGACGTGTGAAATGAAAAGTCCAGTTTTTAAAATAGAACTCACCGAGGAAGTGTAAAAGTGATAAATGACGTGAAGGCATACAAGTAGGTTCATGTCTCTATTTCAATCAAACATGTGCGTGTCTAAAAGGAGATCGAGGAAGGTCAGGAAGTGTTAAAGAGATGGCTAACACATAATACGAGGGTACTAATAGGTTTATATTAAAGTAGGGTGTCTATGAATTGGACAATTCTATATTTCCACTTCGTTAAGTAGTCTCAAAACCTAAGGCGACGGCAACAGACCTTGTCACGGTTTTCGACGCCCTTGACGAGTGAGTAGGCAAACGCGTGAGAAATTACAGTGTTTGTATGAGAATCAATGTCGAATAATTCCCGTAGAACGGCTGTTCTGAAAAAAATATCAATTGTAAGCTAAAGCTTCACTCCTAAGGATTCTACTGAAAAAAATTGAGGGCGTTACATGCGCTAGAAGACCTTAGAAACACTTTTCAAAATTTTCTACACATTCACGGTCTCATAAGACTGAGTCCTGGGAAAATTACAGACAAATTACATACTTGGAAAATCTTAAGCAAGCCTCTGGAGAAATTTAAGCATAGGTACGCCCCCAAAATTTCTTAGTGCAATCCTTTGCTCCGTGGCTTTAGTTTAAAATTAATATTTTTTTCAGAAAAACCGTTTTACGGAAATTATTCGACATTAGATTCTCATACAAACACTGTAATTTCTCACACGTTTGCCTACTCGTCAAGATAGTGTCGAAAACCGTGACAAGGTCTATACTTTATTGCTGAATGAAAGGAAAGAAAATCGACCACAGACAAAAACATAACGCATCATGCATTAATTAACAATTTATATATCCGGCTTCACTGAAGTACTTAGTACTTACTCAGTACTTTCCGGTAGTTCGTAAAATTAGATGGAAACTAAGCGGTAAAAAGGATTTTTTTTAATTTTAGCTAGGGACTGCCCCTTCGTCCTTTGGATAGTCTGACGGTCGCATGACAAGTCCACTGTAACAAAGTTGACATTCCACCTTTCCCTAATCATGAAGGTTATTTCCTCCTCTGCTCTATATATTGATAGTCTGTTTCCCGGAAGTCCTTTTCATTTTTTCGATTAGTTAAAGGACCGTGTAAGCGAGAGCGAGCGCGATAAAAAAGCAATATTTTTTCACTCTCTTACCCTTGGCCTAATAGCCTACGCCACGTACGCAACTATCTGTGCGACGCCGGGAGCCCAACCGGCTTCCTCTCGGTGGAGGTCAATAAATCTCCCGCTGTTTTTATTTTGATGTGGGCGCCCTTAACGATCTTTTTAGAGAAACTAGGACTGAACCGTGAGAATAATTTACTAACAGCATTATTGTATATGTATTTTCATACTTTTGCGAACCAATAACTGATTTACTGTGTAACCAGGACAGGAGCCTGTAATGGCTCCTAATGTGACTTGCTTTTCGAAATGGCTATGCCCGCAGCCGAGAATAGAAGAGTCTGAAAAAGGCAGTCAGAAACCTTTTTTGGATTTTCTTTAAAATCTGTCTTGCTTGTCTAAAAGTATTCTATCTTCATTTAGAATCACCAAGCGATCAGAAAAACAGGAAGTGGCTTCACAGTTGAGCGGTTGTGGTTCCTTGAGCATAGAGGGGAAAGTGAACCCGCGTTTTCGGCTCCACTCTTTCTGGGAGCAAGAGCCCGGGGCAAGAGCACACTTTTAAGCAGCTTATGAATTTATATTGCCAATAAAGCATAAAGGGCCTCGTCACGCGCGTTCACGGACCGTTATACATAAATCTCCTCAATAGTTTAAAGTTTGCATTCAGTCTGTTTGGAAGATATAGATCAAATAATGTATGTCTTCCGGAAGAAGACAAAACTGTATATACTGTATGTGAGCGCTCCTAGGTAGAAGAGGAGGTGGCCATGGGAAGAGGGGGGGGGGGGGGGGGGGAAGGGTTGGCCGTCGCATTGCGAGAGAGAGGTAAGGAAAGTATAAAGTTATAGGAAGGCGTGTAGAAGTTGAAAGAAAAAATGAAAATAAGCGTACTTTCGAACATCAGAATGATAAAGAAATAAACTGCAAAAAACCGAGGACGAAGAAGAAGAGTAATTAGTGTCAAGAAATAAAGTTTTGAAATTTCTGATGAGTCACTTCACCGCCTAACAAAACGCCAGTCACAGGCTAGCCAAGATTCTCTAGTGTTTTCACAACTTTTACTAACGGTAAACGTCATAACAATGTATCGCGTGGACATTTCACGGTCTAGAATCCGGCCTTCTGCGTCAAAGCGCAGGTGCTGATCTAGGAGAAATACTGACCGATTTCCTAGACGAGCGCCGAAGGCGCAAGCTTATAGGGGGTCCGGGGGCATGCTCTACCTTGAGATTTCTACGCCATTCAGCCAGCCTTTGGGCAGTTTCATTCTCCTTGGATGAAGCCTTGCAAATCGGCGGATTATTTCATCTCTCGATTTCAACTTGGAAAGTCTTTAATTGTTATTAAAAATTTATTTAATTATGAAAAATCTGACCGATTTCCTTAAAACCTGTGGAAACGGGTGTGGATCAGCGCCTGAAGCGAGATTGCTGTGCTGATCGCGAACGGGACTTAACTTGTGCGTGATGCACATAGAGTTTGTCTGCTAAACTTCAGAACCTCTGGCTCTTGGTTGCGACGAAACACCAGTTTTCAGACTAAACACGTTTTAAACATGTTTAAAGACGGATTTTCACAGCTTTTAATTTAAAAAAGTGCCAAAACAAATAAATATACTGTCAAAAGTATCTAAAGGGATTCAGAAATACGTAAACAAATTTCAAGATTTTATATACAATGCTTTTTTTTATCGTAAGTGATAAAACTCTTATAACAACTGATTTATCTGCAGGGATAAAAGCAATATGCTACAGTCTACAGGGAATCGTGCATTAGCGTGGAAGACCCCAATTCTGACACGTGTCGACGAAGTTTTCTCTTGAATCCAGACGACTGAACTATACTAAGCAGGATCTTCACAATTAGTAAAACAGTTGCCACAAGACAGTATGTGAAGTACAAAAATACTGCCACTCCTACTCCAAAGGTCATTATCGGGAAGAGAAAAACAAGGAAGCAGATAAAAGCTACACAAAATGTTCCTCCAAATACTGTTATCGCACTCAGCAAGACCAGCATGAACGAGCTCGAAACAAAGGCTACAAAGACTATGAAAGGAAAAGATCCGAGGAATGTACAAATAACCAAGAAAAGAGAGATTAGAGGATGGTTTTGCATAAATTCTTTGCTTTGTAAGAGCAAATGAAATCCTGGCCAATGTTTCAGGTTGGTCTCGAGTTTGTTCCACATCTCTCTGAGTTTGGACCCCAGCTGTAGAAACAAAGATTCGATGTTCTCAATCCTAATCATGGCGAAAAAGCACTAGAAAAAAGAATGGGAAAACATAAAACAAAATAATAAAGGTCCTCCATGACACAGAACAGTGAGAAAAAACCCCATAAAAAAACAAAATCTTGTGAGGTTTTAACTGCTTTGTGTGTGCAGTCCCTTACAACTCTTTTCACTGTACTTTTTTCTGCGTGAAATTAAACCTTTCTCTTACCTGTATACACTTCTTTATAGTTGTTTGCCGTCTACCAAGAGAATAATCTAATTGCAAAGTATAAATATGGGTCCGTTTAGACTATCCAGTCAAATATAAACAGATTTGGAAGTTGTCTCAGTTTTTTTAGAGTTATGTCACAGCTGAAACGAACACTAACTGCGTCACAGACGAACGTTGCACGCGCACAGCTCAAATTCAAGTAAAAGTAAACATCTTCCTTTGAAGATTTGCGCGCAAAGGAAGGCGGGAGGAAGAAAACGGGCGAGACGACGCTTTAGTCTCTCATTTTTCTCTTTCCCATGGTCCCTTGCGCTTTGTCTCTAGTCACTTACATATCACTCACGCTTCTTTGCGAAAAACGAAGCGCCTGAGGAGGGGGTAGTAGTGTTACTGTTGCCCAGCCGTCTGCGTGTAAAGCAGCTCAAGGTCAATCGGGAAACTTGAAAGCGGGCGTCGCTTAAAGATGCATTCTATACGATACCATTCCTTTCATTTCGTGCTGAAGACTCCAGTTTCAATTTTCTTTCTTGCAGTAAAATAGTGACAAGGTAAAAAAATTTGAACTGACTTTAATAGTTGGTAATTATACTAGTAACGAGAGGGAACTGACACACGATTGACTCACAGAAGTATCTGTACACCTTAGGAATTATCCTTTTTCGCTTTGCGAATTTGTTACACATCACTATAGTCCCTAAATAAAGTTTCGTCATGATTACAATTATTTTAGAAGCCATCCTTGCAGCAAGATCAACGCTTCACTAGAATTTAATAGGCTCTATCTAATATAAAGCAAAGAAATACTCATATTTTGTAACACATGTACTAAAAAACGTGCTTAGTTTAAATCAACTCGGCTCTGATAAAGTCAATCAGGAGAAAAGTTTTGCGACTGCTAGAAGTCGCTAACTTCTCTTTTCGGACCAAACTTACCCTTTTATTCAAAAGCACCTACAATCAAAGTAAACTTTGAGAAAAACTACTTTAAACGAATAGCACAAATTACTGCTAAAGAGCTTTCACAGGAAACTGTCACATCATAGGACTTCACTGAAAAAGTACTCGGAATTCATCATTTGAATGGTAACATCATAGGACTGCGTCTCTAAACGTAGAAGTAAGCATTAACGCGTCGTTTACAAGTATCCGGATATTTTTGAAAACGGAGATTTTTTTCCCTTTTTGGAAAAAACGCGTATCTAAACGTAGCGTACCCGAATCGTTTTTTGCCCGTCCACACGAAAAAGCTAAAACGATGAAAATATGATAGCATCCCTTATACAGGGCAAGCGCTGGATAATGAATGACATTATCGTTTTGGAAAAAAACCTTTTTCGTCCGCCCATACGAAAGTGATAAGCCTTTTTTTTTTTTAAAAAAAAAACAAAAAACAATCTGGAGACCGTTTGCGAAAACGTACGTTCTGTCTGCCCGAAAACGCCGTTTAATTGTGGACGAATGACTAAAAAGGAGAAGAATCTCCGACGAAGTCTTAATGACGTGTGTCCATAATTTATAGAAAGGATTTTAAAATAGTTTGGATTTCTGATAACTCATATAGAGAACCGAATCCAACATGTTGGTCGAACATCACGCAACACCGTTGAGTCTGCTTCACACTAGAGGCGTTCTTTCTACTATTGGCACGCAAGTTCCTCTTCTCACACACCTAGAGAAAGCATAATAACTAGTTGCGATAAAAATAGCAGGAAAACTGCACAGTTTAACACCGCCATAACGAGCGACTGACCTCTTTTCATAGAAAATAGCTTGGCTACTTTGAAGTCGAGCACCAAACAAGGTAGGGTGTTGAGCCGAATTGCAATATGAACAGTGGAGTTGTTTCAGGACGCTCCGCTATTACTTCTTTGGGGCTGTTTACATTGAGGGAAAAAGATCCTAGCACAAGGAAAGGCCTATAAGGCGGAACAATTTCTCGTTGGGCTTACACTGCAGAAATTCTAGCCATCATGCCCTTAGGACCATTTTGCTTCCTTTACTTTGCTTTTTTGCATGCCAACTGAATACAAAAAACATATGGCGCTAAAATGATCCGCCCTCTAGGATCTTCCTCCCGCGTTGTAAACAGCCTCTTTCTTGCTTATTTTGGGGTTAGCCTTGGGGTTGCACAGGTATCGTGGTCAAAAACCTTCTCCCAAAACAGTCCCATAATGCAATGCCTTCAACACTGATCAAGCCTCAAACAAAAGAATGTTTTCAGTCACGTGGGCATCATTTTCACAAGACGTCACGGCGGCCATATTGGTGTACAACACAATAAAATGGTTGGTGCAAAGAAAGATCGTGCGGGGATTTTAAAAACTCTTTTCTCAAGTAAAAACTACCATTTGCATAGCTGCTAACCACGTGAGAAAAACGATCCATATACCGGGGAACCTAGATATAACGAAGTCAGTGCCAAGGGACTGACAAAATTTGTTCGCTATAAAGAGGTTTCGTTTTATCGAGGTTCGTTGCTATATATTGTACTATTACTGGGGTAAACAAAATCGTTCGTTTTACAGAGGACGTCGTTATATAGAAGTTCGTTATATCGTGGTTTCACTGTAGTCACCGTGACGTCATCTAAAAACGTTCTATACCGTTACTGCCTTATTACCAGAAATTTTCGCGAAAATCGCAAATAGGCATGTAGTAAAGCGGGGCATGTTTTCGATGACGCGATTTTAACACTTATAAAATATCTGCTATTAATGGGTACCCGAGTTCAACTAGAATATTATATAGGGCGCCCACAGTGCTGCCGGCTTTAACCTCCCAAAACCTCAGCACTTCGTCCGCCGGATTTTCTTTTCGCCCTTGAAGAAATTTGATTGAGGAGTTGTCCATTCCTAGTTTTTCAGCTAAGATTTTCCAGCTATCATCTCCTGAAAGAAAGTAAGAAAGTAGGGATTTAGCTTACTTGCTGGCGAGCTTTAACAAAAAAACTAAACAAATGTTTAACCATATAGGTTTACACAGAAGGAAGGCGAGGGGAGGGGAATCCAAATTTTGTCGGACGTCAGATCGTAGGTTTGGGAAATTCATCTGAAAAATGCACACAGTTGCCATACATGACGTAATAATAATAACGACCTTACGAAACGACGACGATGGCAACTGGAGCGTCTAAAACAGAATAGAACAACACAACAACCCTGCAAGTGCATAACGCCTTTCTAGATCTGTTAAAGGGACACAGTCAGCTGTGGGACCGCGCTGACCCGGACACTACTTTCGTCAGTTTGAAAAGCGTTTACCTCAACCCGAATCAAATGTACCTATCGGATACATCTACAAATCCGCTTTAATCCTGCCTAGTGTTTCATTCGATCCTCGATCTTTTACAGAAAACCTCTTTTTGAGCAAACTTTTACTTTTATTTGCCGTTTCTGCACATCTGCGACGTAAAATGACCAAACTTTAACTTTGTTTAAGTTGATCACGACAAAGGTGAGTGCAAGGCAACAAATGCCTCGGACCCAAACCTCTCTCCGGCTCCAAACTTTCAACTTTCAAGTAACTGGGTGACTTGGCCGGAATGATGGAAAAAAAGTTTGACTCGAAGGACGCAAAATCTATTTCACAGCAACGTTTTCATCGGCGGTTTTTGAAGGACGTAAACACTCGAGTCGACGACAATTTTATCTGTTTATTTTTAAACTTTGATATGCTACCTAAAATTCAACTCCAGGAAAACTCCTCTACAAAACCTCAAATTGGAAAGCCGGTGTGGAGTGCCGTAGCCAGCGATTGATTGTTTAAGCTCCTTTCAAGTGGTACGAACAGTACTTTTGCCTTATTTTCTTTCTTCTTTTTGTCTTTTAACTATAGTTTTAACCGCAGAGGCTCAGGAAGGCGTCGACGGAAAAACATTTTTTTCCCTGTCGAAAAAAATTATTTTGGTTTTATGATGAATGTCTGTCTTGCTTCTTTCAGCAGCCGATTTTGCAAAGAACGAAACGTTTACCGTCAAAGCTTTTTGTACTCTTTCTCCACAGTGTAATGTAATGTAATGTATTTGTAATTTATTGTAATGTAATATCATGCAATGCCATGTAACGTTAGTATTGTAACGCTGTGGAGTATTTAATAAAAGTTTGAAAAGTTTAAAAAAAAAAATTGTACTCTTTAGTTCACTATTATATCACTGCAGTCTCATGTCCCGCAACTTTATTCTTAACACCCAGTTCTCTGAAGCTCTTTGTTCCATCTTCTCATTTCCCATTTGTAAAACTGTCAAAATGAATCTGAGGTTTGCCATTTGCCATAAAAGTGATTCTAAAGCTCTTTATCATTGGATTCGGTTTTTTCGCACGGTAGCGAAAATTATCAAGGCTTCGGCTTCAATTTATGTAAGAACTGAGCCAATACGTAACTGTCAATCAAATCGCGTATTGAGGTTAAACATACCACACAATTCCCTGGTGAGATTTCTTCGGACAGAGTAACCAACGTCTCTGATATATTTCTTTGGTGGCAACAAAGGACCTGTAAACAGAATAATTGCAAACTTTGTGAGGAAATTTTAGTCTGCATCTACAAAAACAATGCTGAAGTGTTGAGTTTTGATTGTATTTTGACGTCTTTCACGTTATACGCCTACGGGTATCACTTAGAAGAAGGCAGTGAAATTCTGAAGTGAAATGTGTTTTAAACAACATGTTAGATTCTCTTTTTTCCAATTCTCCATAATACACTCTGTTTGCGCTCCCCCCCAAAAAATAAATAAATAAAATACTTATAAAACTATTAAATCCGTGAGCCTCTGTACTCTCACAAGTTATTTTCACGAGCTTTTGCCGATAGGCCGCGTAGCTCAATCCGCTTGAATACTGAAAGAACTCATCCGGAGGTAGTAAATTCCATTCTCACTGCGGACAAAAACATTGCCCGCGATTCCTGTTTTATCTTACAGTCCACTGTTTCTCACCTATTTGTTGTCTAGCATACGTTATACTTATTGTTTTCAAATGCGCATGGGAAATGGGCGCGCGAGGGAGACACGCGACCTCTCCCCTCGCGTGTCCCCCTCGCGCGCCCCGTTCTTTCTTGCCCCGTCACTTCAAAGAGCCTGGGGATAGGAAAATAGAGAATCAACTACACGTTACACTTCTTGCACCCGCTTACCAGTCAGTCCTTCATAAGTTGATAACACCTCCCTAAAAATTGTAATTGCAGTAACTCTGCGTCCTTCGCTCGATAGTGAGTCAAGAAACTTGCGGATGCGGTACTCTTTACTTTCTCGCACAAGTTCTGCTGTAGAAACCATTTTATTGATTCCAATATCTTGGGTAAGTTGCTGTTGTAAGAGCTCTAAGGTATCCGGTTCTTGCGCCCTCAGACGACTGACAATTTCAGAAGCTTGGGTTTCATCTAGATCACCAAAGAATTCGACTTTCTTCTTTTCACTGGGATCTAAACAAATAAAGGAACCACGTGAAAAAAGGTACAGGAGAATGACAAGCAGCAGTTGTACAAATAAACCGAGAGTGACAAATGGACTTTTTTAGCAAATCATATGTACAATGCATAGAAAATCGGTGACTCTCAAATATCGATGAGTGGTTACCACATGTATGTTCTTAACCTGCGATCAGGCGCTCCTTCTTCCCTTCTTGTTTGGGAGGCGAGGGCAAAAGTTCTTTTTCCCCGCTTTTTCCGTCCGCCGATGTTCACTCTTTCCCCGAAAAAGAAAGCCTGATCGCAGGTTACTGTGTTCTGGCAGTGGATCATATTTTAGTCGATGGGAAGGCCGGCCTTACTTACTTAATGATGCCATTTTCCCTGTAACTTCTTTAACACCAGCATCAGTGTAGTCCAACTGGCAGCCAAGGCTTTTCTCAAGAATATATGTACAATCTTTACGCTCAGCTCGATTAACAGCAGCTAGAAGAGCTTGAACTGTCGCACTGCGTCCCTTGATCGAGACCCAACCTCTTATGCAGTTTGATGTTGGCCCTTCAGCACTTCCTTCCATTTTGGTTTCCTTGCCAGCTGGGAGGTCAAGCTCTTGGTAAAGTCTAAGAAAGGAAAATAACACGAGTGCTTAACTGCAAAGTAGCTTTAGTTGGTAGTTGAGGTACCTTTTCACTGCCTATGATATCGTTATAGAGTGGAATGGAGTGTATTGTCCTTAATAAACAAAGCTTATGGGATATTTGCACAGAAACGCTGTTGTCCTTTCTTTGACGAGATTGCATCGTTGTTGTCTGGATGGTGTAGATCACTAAATTGTAGTGAGGTTTTTTTTTTGCAAAAATAATAGACAATTTTATTAAAAAAACTATTAAAATCCTATTTACAATTAATTCGCTTAAAAAAAAGAAAAAACTATTTTTCTTATAATCCTTAAATAAATGCCGCACTCTTCTGTTTGGAAGTGGTCTTTATTCAAGGGCGGCGTTCACTGGCAAAACTTTGGTGTCGTTTAATCGAGTAAAGACGGGACTTTTTTATACTAATTTAAAAACATACAGGAATTTGACACATAAAGTTTTAATATTATCCCAGAAAGTGGCCAGGAAAAATAGTTAACTCTTTTCAAGGTCAAAGAAATATTTTCAAGGATGCAGTTTGTCAAGAATTTACAATACTCAAGACCGTAAACAAGACTAAAGAGTTAAACAATGTCAACAAGGTTGCACGTCTTCAACTTGTGTCATTTCAAACTCAAATGGCCTAAAGCAGCATGATAAATATGCGACTTCCACATTTCTCAAAATGCACCTTATTTGCGCCCCCCCCCCCCAAAATTTTGCATAGGCATTGTTTTCACTTTCTCATGGCATGGCTGCAATACACAGGAAAAAGGACAAACAAAGGTTATGCAAATTTTCTTTCTTTAGGGGGGGGGGGGGAAGGGGTGGGGAGGGGAATAAGGTGCATTATGTGAAATGTCGAAGTGGTGAATATGATTTCACATTTGAATTTTGACAAACCCCTTCCATCCATTTCCAAACAAATTTTCTTCATCCATGGACTGGCAGAACTCTTTAAGGACTTCAGGCTTATCTTCCAAAATATCTTGTACTAGGGAGTCTAATGTAAAGTGACCAGTGTCTTGTATAGGCGGAGGTGTGGGCTCTCTCAAAACCAGGAAGGAACCTACCCCAGTAAAAGTATGAGTACACTCATTCATTAGAAGTACGGTATTAAGAAAAATATCTTAGGGCTCTATGCAAAATGTCCCCTGCCACCCTCATTTCCTCTTTGGAGGGGAGCTTTTGCATGGAGCAAGAACTTTATGAGACAAACATTTCACATGTTGTTCATGCATTACAGTCAGTGTCTGTAATCCAAAGGCAGTTCATAATGAATGGAAATATATGAAATGACTCATATTTTGAACAGGAGATAAATTTAATTATATGGAAGTGGAAAAAGATCTCCACAGTTGAATAAACAACCTAAGAGGTTGAAAAGCAATGAGGGTTGTCCAATACTCCAACAAATTTATACATGGCATTGTACAACTGTATATTGTATTGCCTTCATAATACAATACTGTACAAAAACATAACAACTGAAAAAGAACAAAACAAAACAAAACAAAACAATGAGACATTTAACAGAGCCATGCATAAATGTATTGGAGTATTGGACAAGACCAGTATGAAGTAACCTGAAAAGCTTGACTGGGAATGAAACCTGACCTTTTTGATGACCAGACACAGCGCTTGATTCATTAATATAAACAAGCCAACTATAGAGTAGGCCATGGTGAGTTTATAATATACCCAATGGTGGAAATGGTTGGCTTAATGGATAGAGCATTGCATCTAGTCCTCGCAAAAGTTAGGGTTTGATTCCCGGTCAAGCCTGGATTTTATCAGGTTCTTTTTTAACCACTAAGGTTGTTCATTCAACTGCAAGGATCATGTTCATTTTCAAATCTTTACTCACAGCTCAAAAAATAAGTCATTTCATATATTTCCATTCATGTCATTTCCACCAACAGGTATATTAGGAATTCACAATGGCCTCCTCTCCACTGAGTTAGTGTGATTAGCTTTAATAATGGATAGAGCATTGCATCTAGTCATCGCAAAAGTTAGGGTTTGATTCCCAGTCAAGCCTGGATTTTTGCAGGTTCTTTTTCAACCACTTAGGTTGTTCATTCAACTGCAAGGATCATGTTCACTTTGAAGTTCATTGTCTACATGAAAGTTTTTATATCAGATAGATCTTACACTTTCATTGGGAGACTACGATTCTCTGCTCAACTGCTTGGTTACTACATGTAAGCTATACTCCAAGCATGTGTTTACTAACCAATTTTGACAAAACACTGAGACACTTATGGAAGGAGTTCTAACACTTCTTACATAGACTTCAAATCAAGGCAAAGTGTAAATGTGCTCAGCTATCAATTAGTATGAACCATTTTTAAACATTTTCCTAACCAAATTAATACATCAGAGTTTCACTGGTTTAATATTCAGTTTGCTTAATAAAGCAAAGGCATAACTTTTTATATTAAGTATCAAGTGAAAGAAATAGTATAATAGTATAAATAGTATAATAGTATAATAGAAATAGTGCTTAATAAAACAAAGGCATGACTTTTCATATTACGTATTAAGTGAAAGAAATAGTATGTATTGTTCTTATCTGTCATGATTAATGCTTTATTTAGCTGCCATTCAAGGTATGTACATTCTATATTTTGTTTCCTTACAGTGTATTCATCGCTATTTTTGTAGTTAAAAGTTTTGCACTCCCTTATTCTTATCTTGTTTTGTTCATCTCAAAATTATTAATCACACATATCCATACCCAAAATAAATGTCATTATTATTCATTCAAAATATTTCCCTGATTCTGATTGGCTAAAAGCACACGTTTAATTCACCATAACCAGTCACTGATGACCAAATTTGGAAGAAATTTGACTTTAACGAGGAAATGACGTCAAAAATGCAGCGTTTTCGCAGGTTAAGGTACCGTCAACCGAGAAGACCTGGGGACGAGGTTGAGTTGTTTTGGTTGTGAACTTGAAAAAATGGCGGACATTTCACTCGTTTCAAGAGTAAGAACTAGGCGAAAAAATAGCTAAAAACATGGCAAGAACAGCAAGAAGACAACTCGAAGGGCGACATCTGCTATTTGGAGAATATTTGCAGCGCTGGACAAACCTAAACGTACACTATCGAAGATGAACTGAACATCGATGAATCGATGGAGGTAAGCATGTTATAGCTATGTTTTTAAACTAGGAATTATTTTGAATGAATAATAAAACAGTTACTGAATTCGGCTTTTGTATCATATGAAGAATTATGGAGATCTCGGAGGGTGTTATCCACCTCGGCCTACGGCCTTGACGGATAACACCCTCCTGAATCTCCATAATTCTTCGTAAGATACTCAGCCTCATTCATTAACTGTTAAATAAATAAGAAGAGAATCATTAATGAAATAGTGAACCACAACGTACAAAATGGGACAGGAAAATGATATGATGAACATGATACAATGTATAATGGTGTATGGTACCTGTCATTCCAGCAGCCTCCAGTAATTTCCGGGCTATTTTTGGATGAACTTTTTCCAGTTCACGAGCAAAATCTTTGAAAGCTTTAGGACCCTTTCTGGGGAGAATCTCACTCAACAACATTTCCATTCTCTGTGATGCTTGTCTTGTATCAGATAAAAGATTTTGCTTATCAATGTCATCTAGTAAACCACATGAATGAAGCTGCTCTGCTACTTTGTTAAGGTTCATCTGTTGGAGATTCTCAAAATTGCTCAAGAGTATCTGCTTGTGTTGATCTGTCATTCCAGCATCAGCTAAATTCATATATTGTCAAAACCAAAAGAGCATTAGTCAAGACTAATAAGTATAACCCGCATTTGAATACCCTGCTTGCAGAGGTTTCTTTCCAGCATGTTTTTAACCTTTACAAAGTCTTTGACATTGATGACATTTACTAGTGTCCTGTTTGCTAATATCTTAATTCGTTTACTATAAGTTTTAGATGTGGTTTCGTTAACTTCTTGTTAGTCAGTTCATGGACTAAGAACAAAACTTCCCTTGTGATGCCTGGGAAAGTAAAATTCTTACTCAAGAAGAATAGCATCCTGCATGAAGTTTATCTTCCTTGCTTCCTAAATATCTTGACTGTTTGCAACCACAAAAGTAAAGTTAATAAAGACTGACTGCCAGACTTTGGCGCCTTGTTTACTACTACTACTACAGTACTATGGCCGAGCAAAAGCGCGCCTCAAAAACAAAATTAACTGAATAATTATGGCAAATAAAGGGCCGAATTGCCACAGAAATGCTTCATGAATTTTATCATGTGATACTTCTGATCATTGAAATTTTAACTTGTGTAAAACTTTCTGTATTTGAGTAATCTACGATGATCTCTAAACATTTTGACGTCAGCGAACAGGACATTATGAAACGACTCACAGGTGAAACAATATACTGATAAGTGCTGACCATAAAATTGTGGGTCCCATGATCATTTGCAGGCTCACAAAGGATGCTGACGCATGTCGCATCCTTTGACTCTCTGAGTGAAGTGTTAGCTTATTGTTTCCACGATATAACAATAATTTAACTTTATGGCGAGATGCTTTTGTTCAACTCTCTTCTTTTAGCAACTGCATTAACTCAACTTAAAAAATACTTTGACTTTATAAAAATTAATATTTCAGGATTTAAGCCAGTAAAATGTATAGAATGCAAGAAAAACAAACATGAAGTCCAAGGGTTTCAAATTGTGCTTGAAGTTGTTTTGGTCAGTGTGCAAATAACCTATCCTTTCCATGAAAATGAAATATCCTGGCTTTTTTACAACTTTTTTGATTTGCTTCATCTCATTTTATATAATTTTTATGAAAGCACAATTCTTTCATGTGAATTTATGCTTTCAGAAGGAAAAAACTTTGAAGAAACGTTGTGTTTACAACCATGGCGAATTTCACTATAAGCAAATTACCCCTCATTCAGCTGATTTCGCTGGAGACAAAAACGTCACCTTTGATTTCTCAGATACTTGCCTTTTTGGGCACCCTGTTTATTTTGACTAACAAGATTTTTTAAGCCTTGCTTCACACTTTTTATTCCAAAGTTTCAATGCACGAAAGTTATGACAAATGCTGTAACTGAATAAAGTCACGCTACAAGCTTTAAGACTGGACAACTTGATCTTTCTGGTATCTTTTGTTCTTCTATTGTCTCCAAAACAATCAAATGTTTCACCAATTTCCACTTACAAATAATATTGTTTCAATTGGCGGCATTCCATGATGCACTCTAGAAACTTTAAGGGGAATGGGTACAAGCATTGGGCACAATGACTTTTGGGATTGACGTTAGTTATGATGGGTTGATAGTATTCAAGTCAACCATTAACCTCGGGGGGGGGGGGGGGGGGGATACTTTAGGAATTTCTGGGTGGGGATGTGCCGCTGGGAGCCTGGAACCCTTGACCTTTACCAGAGCTAGTTCAGCTGAATTTTGCTACCCTATACTAGAGTAAACTCCCCAAATCCTCCTATCCTAGAGTAGCTGTGTACCTAGTCTAGATAAAATCTTCAACCAACTGATCAGTTTCCTGAAAAATGATACCCTATTCTAGAGCCAAACGCTCTGATTTATATACCCTATCCTAGAGTAAACTGCTTGAAAACCATACCCTTCACAGCGGCACATACCTATATAGCCCATATATGGCAGTACCCCCCCCCCCCCCCCCGGGCCATTAACCAGTCATAAGTAATGCTTGTGTACCAACACGATCCCAGAAATCATTGTGATGAAAGCTTGTGCCCATTCCATTTAGGCAAATACAAAATAAGATTGGCCAAAGGGAGGATTTTGAGCCCATGCGACTGAGAAACCTTCACTTGCTTCCACTAAAACCGCTGGACACAAAACCTCCCCTGGGTCGTCGTTACATTGTCACAACCTTCCCCTTATAGTTTCTGGAATGGGGAATAAAACTCAAAATAAAATGTCCTTACCTTTCTTAAAAGACGAAATATCAATACCTGACTCTTCTATCAGAGGCATGGCCAGATGACGCTGTCTCTTGTACAAAGCAGCAACAAAACACTGGAAAGCTGTAGGTCCTCTTCTTGGAATCATGTCGATTAATTCTTCTGCACGGTCTCCTCTCGTACTGTGAGCTTTGACAGTCTCCCTGTCTTCTTCATCAAGACATTCGGACAGGTCATTTAACAGCTTTGAAGGATCCAAGTCCTTAATGAGGTCCGCACGGTGTCTTTGGAGAATTTTTCTGTGCTCTTCTAACATCCCCGCCATCTTCAAAAGATACGAATTCGCGGAAGCAATGAGTTTTACACGATTTTATCGAGCTGATCCCACATTTCGACGTTTGTTGTCTTGTACTCCGTTACTTCACTCCCCAGGCAAATCTATAAACTTTCCTTTCCGAGCTTCCTTTCCGTTTTATAGTGTGCAAATTTGGACAAAAAGGAGCCTGCAGTACAACAAAGCTAGAAACAATTCTATGGTCATGTACATCACACCTAATTATCCGCAATGTGTGTAAATTCCAAGATGGCAGAAGATCAAGGGCCGTTTTCTCCAATTTTCTTTTAAACTCTTGTCCTCTCCCGTGGAAGATGCAGTGTGCATTAGTGCTTCAAACTATGGTCAGTGACACTGGAACGGATATAAACTCCATCCCAGTACAAATAAAAGCGAAGAAACCGTGGAGAAAAGTGCTTTACAAAGACCAGGGCGTTCCAGACAACTATGTGGACGAGTCGTTTCTGGATGAAATGAAGAAAAATTGTAAGTGTGTTTAACTTAAATGGTCTTGTACCACATAATTATAGGACGTTAGCTGGTTAGTGACAGTTATGTGTGAATGACATAAACACTACTGACAGCACAGCATTGAGCATGATACATCGGTTTTTATAGTTTGTCAACCTATAAATTATCTCAAGTCAAGTCAAGTCAAGTCAATTTTTATTTAAACTCACACAGAATAATTATAATTATCAAATTGTGGGTTAAGCACTACAAAATGGTAGCAAACGATGCTCTCTTTCATTTTAAGCTATTTGCCTCTGGTACGCAAGGTTAGAGTCTTTCAAGAACTAATGCTTTAATGTCAAAAGTTTTCTGCATGGAAAATGAAAGGAATGCTTATACATATAATCTACTAATACTTACATCTCAATACTTCCATAATAGAATGGTAGCAAGGGTGTGTGTGTTGGGGGGGGGGGGGGGGGGACCTGTCATGCATCATGCTTACTCTTTATCCACCATCACCCATGCACAGGGAAAAAATCTAGCCATCACAGATCACGTGAATAAGGTGTAAATTGCAGTAAGTTAACATGGCAATCCCAACCCATTGTATGGATCAGCAATAATAAATCGTGTTCAGGGATCCTACTGGGCGGGATCATGCATTAACAGTTAGTTGAATGACCTTAATTGTACAAAAGTGAGTTTTCTGAAATCCAGTGATATTTAACTACATCAAACAGTATTCACTGATGTGAGAATAGAGGTCATAAATATGACTTGACTTTTTTCCCCTTCCTCCTAATCCCCTACCCCTTTCGACACCTACTAGGACGCCTCTAAAATCTCTGATATAGAGATTTGACTCATTCTTGCACTAATATTTAGATTTGGAGTTATTTTGGTCTTAAAAAATTGGATGTAAAGTTTAATACAGTCGAACCTCCCATAAGCGACCACCCAAAATGCAAAGACTTTGTGGTCACTTACAAGAATCGAACCACAGGGGGGCATCTCCTGGGAAGAGGTCTGGGCACATCTATTTTATGGAAGATGATTTATTGCATGCAATTTCTAAGTTACACCATGTGTAGTACTAAAGTTCTTTGCATATTCTAAGTAGCATAGTGCACATAGCAAACATACAGTCGCGGGACATAAGTATTCGTCACTTTCAATATGGCGGCATTTGTTTACATTTTGCGCACGCTAGTTTTAACACTGTTTACGCCAAATCTAGCTTTAAAATCACCTTAATATTTAGTGAGATGACCCTTCAATTTCAATTACACTATTTAGGCGGTCAGGCACGGACTGGTAAAGGTTTCTTATGTAATCCATTTCGATGTTCCACCACACGCTCTGGATTTCACGCAGAAGATCATTTTTGGTAGTGATATCTACCGCGGACTTTTGTAGCTCTCTCTTCATGTAGAGCCAGATATTTTCTATTGTATTTAAATCTGGTGATTTTGCTGGCCATTCCATTGAGGTTACTTCATTTTGATCGTTAGAATTTTCTGCAGTGTGGGCTCTGTGAACAGGCGCATTGTCATCCATGAACAAGTATTCTTTTCCTTCAAAATGCCAGACAACTACTTGCCAGAAGTTCTTGTCTAGGATGTCAATGTACTTGGCAGAGTTGATGTTGCCTTCAACTGCAGTCAGAGTTCCAACACCATCATAACAAATACATCCCCAGATCATCAAACTTATCTTCCGTTCAGAGCGAGAACAAATAAGATGTGGGTTGTACTTTTCGTCGTCTTTTCACCAAATGTAAATACGGTTGTTTGTACCGAGCACAATCTGACTTTCATCTGAAAATATTACTTTTTTCCAGTAGTTGTCTACTGTCCGACCTCTTCGCTCCTTACACCACTAACTTGCTTTTTTTGAGACGCTTCCCGAACCACCATTTTCTTTTTTGCTAACCCTCTTTTATATCCTTCCGAATGCAACACCCTTTGCACGGTTTTCTGGCTGAAAGTATTTGTTTTGCACTCGTTTAGCTTTGCAGTAATGTCCTGTAAGGTAAGTCGTCTGTTACTTTTAACCGAACGCTTTAAAGCATTTCTGTCTCTATTTGTGGAGCTCCTTTTCCTGCCACTTCGCATCAAAGTCTCCACTGTGCAAGTCCTCCGGTACTTGCTTAGAACACTTGTGATAGTCGTTCTTGGACTGTTCAATATTCTTGACAGTTCCGCTTTGTTTTGCACGGATTCTGACAGAGTAACAATAATTTATTGGTTTGTTGCTGTGGACAGTTCAGCGCCTTTTTGACTCATGAGAGCTGAAAATAAATTCTCATGAGCAAAACAAAAAAAAAATATGACCCTTTTTAGCGACCTAACCTTGAACTTAATGTTGAATGACTGAAAAAGCGAGGTGTCAAAACACAAACAGCTCTTGTTTCTTTTCTTTCGGGAACTGTGCAGTTTTTTTCATGCTCTTGGCCGGATGTTTGTTTGTTTCTATTTTTGCTAATTTTTCCTACCTTTATTGACCAAACGCGCGCCCTGCATCAAGTTTTCCTGTTGACAGTGTGCACAACAGGGGTAAAAATTTCGGGCGTCTTTTTTGAAAGTGACGAATACCTATGTCCCTTGACTGTAGCTAGATCAGAGAATGCGTCAAGTGGTTGCTTACAAGAGGTTAAAAACAATGGAAAATCATTTAACAAAAGTGGTTGCCGTCACTTACAGGAGGTGTTTGTTTACTAGAGGTTCTGACTTTAAGGCTTTGACTCAGAAAGTTTTGGTGTTTTGGATAGGCAGTTGCTAATGGGAGGTGGCCGCTTATGAGAGGTGGTTGTACATGGAGGTTTGACTGTAACCATGTCTTTATCATATATAAAGACACTCATTAAGCATTAAGTTTTTTGGTTTTTTTATTTATGAATTATTAAGAAGTATTTGAATTACTTTGCACCTAGACTAGTTACCCGGCTAGCACATGATAAGACAGAAAAAATTACCGTATCGGACGTGATTTAATTCTTGTAACTTTGATAAAGCAGACTATTGCATTTGATTTTCCATGGGTGAATCTGGCTTTCTATATCTTTTGTGCAGTAAATACTAGAACCTATCAATTCTGGTCAGTGGTGCTGGAATCTGGAGCTGTGTCACAACAACTTAGCAGGTAATTTTTGTAAGCTACAACACATTTGTTACAATAACGAAGTGTTTTTCTCTTGCACTAGTGATTGGTCAAGAGTTGAGGTCTATGAAAGCTGACAGAAGTTTACAACGTGAATCTGACATATTGTAATGATTAAGCAATATGTGTTCATCTGTCTTTCCTGCACATGGATACATGGTTTTGCAATTAAAAACAAAATTGCATAAATCAAATAGACAACAATTTTCCATGATATATTTCTATACCTTTTTAAACTACACTGGTATAACTACATACACTGTAATACTGGACCGCTATTATATTCTATGGGGAGTGTGGAAATGTAAGAAGCCCGCAGTGAATAGCCTCCAAGGAACCAGAGTAGAATGTTTAGTTTTGCATGAATGGATTCTTTATTTTGTCAGTCACACTGCAGGTTAAAAAGTGGCAAGCCCTTGTTGCAAATGACATTAATTTTTACCTGCATCAGGCAGCTTCATATAAAGGCTTTGTGAAAGGGCAGAGGTCATTCTTGATTGTGGTTTTAGTATGACAAAAATGATTATTAAAAGGTAATAGTACATTAAAGTTACTATACCTTCAAAGTTTAACCATTGAACATTGCAATCGCAGCTAATTAATAACTGATTTTACTTCATTTTTCCCTTAGTGTAAGCATATTTGTAGCAGCTTTTGTGTATATGGATCTTGGACTCCTGTCTCCTTCCATCTTAGTTGTGCTTTCTTCTGTGTTGATGTTAGTTGGTTATGTTTTGTTTGATGCATTGGACAATGGAACTCTAAGAAAACAGTCAAAAAGAACGAGTAGGTATTTCATTTCTTTATGTTATAACTGTAATGAGTTCTTAGTTGTGCTTTCCTCTGTGTTGATGTTTAGTTGGTTATGTTTTGTTTGATGCATTGGACAATGGAACTCTAAGACAACAGTACAAAAAAGTAGGTATTTAATTTTTTTTATGTTATAACTGTAATGAGTTCTTAAGAATGAAGAACAAAAAAAAAACATGAAATGTGGGATTGTAGAGGATCATCTAACTACATGTGCAGTCATGTGCATTTTCTTTTCTCCACGGTTCTATATTTTTATATGTGCTCAACAGTCCCTAAAGAGAAAATAGGAGGTCTGTGAACAGGCTAAGCCAAAAGGATTTAATTCAATTAAATGGCCGGGAAGTTATGTTATTTGAGTTCAAGTCAACAAAGGTTTACTGCATCCACGGTGACAGAAATAATTGCCATTGTGATAATCACACTTGATTGTGTTTTGTTCCAGGATTAGATGACTTAAAAAGTTGCATATTAGTGTTAGTCTCTGTACTTTTGTCATCTCCAGTGTTGAAAACCTTGACTGATTCTATTAGCACAGACACCATCTATGCCATGACTGTAAGTAATTTTTAGTCCGAACAAATACCTTTTCAACACTGTCTTTCTCTCTCCTTTTCTAACCCTGAAATCCTTGCACAAGACAAAGTGAAAAAATAATCCCCTCTTAGCGAAACTTGTAACTTCAGTCGACTCCCGGTAACTCCAACTCTGTGCAACTCAAAACTTGTGCTAACCTGAGCTTAACTTGATTTCCTCTAAGTTTGCTCCAAACTTTTGATGTAATTGTACCCTCAATAATTTGAATCCTAGCTAATTTCTATAAGAAAGTGTATTATAACCAACCATTAAAACACTCCTTTTTGGTTTTATTTTTCGTTTAAACCACACCAAAGTGAAAGTAAGTGGCAAGTAGTCTTGACATGTCCATAATTGTTCTTGCATTATTTAGTGAGACCAGCACCCCACCCATCACACAAGAACTAAATGAGCAGCCCCGCCTCCCCCTCCCCCTCGCCCGCCACCCAGTCTGTGTAGTAAATAAAAGGTTCTTATTTTGCAATCTCCCATCATTTCTTCCTATTACCCGATAACTCAAGTGTTTTCAATGTATGATGACGTCCTTTCGTATTGAAGGCTCGAGTGAACGGTCAATTGTACATGTTTTGTTGTGCATGTAGACACTTGTAGGAAGATTTAAAATCGATATTAATATTAGTATACCGTAGTATTAATTTGTTGAGATTCTTTACCAGTCACAGTGAACCACTACATTAATTTTTATAGTTTTTCTTGTAGATATAACAGATGACTTTAAATAATAGGTGACCATTAATTGTGGTGTTTCTTATGAATCAATGTAATCTCTCTTTTACTCTGCAGACTTTCATGCTTGCCATGAACTTACTTTTGTACGATTACGGAACACGCGCCGCTATGTAAGTATTTCAACTTTTCGGTAAACTTTTTCTTCACGTCAGTTTCTTTGCCAATCTTATCAAGAACTTTTTAGAGACAGGTCTTTTACCGGTTCCCCTTGTTTTATCACATTAAGCCATTCAACAACAGGCTTTGACAGTTTTTGGCCGTGTTGTGAAACTTATTTTGACCTCACTATTTTAGAACTTAAAAGTTCTAATATAACATGGTGGCAGTGCTGTTCAATAGGAATTTCGCTTGCCTTGTTCATTACTATGATTTTTGATTGGCTATCAAATGTCTTGCCACTTTCTCTATCAATTGGCGGCAACTTGCGCGCGAGTGAGCCCCGTTTCCATATTTCGGATTCACGCATCTGCGTGTAAATGCGAAACGAGTTCAGCGTCAAAAGTTTTCGCATTCGTAACGAATCTGGTAAAATCTCCTCTATTGTAAACCTACAATACCGGACAAAAGTAGTCGGGAAGGTTGTACAACTTAACAGTAGTTCAATTTAATGTTCAAATAAGTTGGTTTTCCCTTTCACTTACCCCCTGGTCCCCGTATTCAATGTTGGAATATAACAGAACAATAAGAGAGAGGAGAAGTCATTACGTCACACTGCCATGGTAGCACAATTTCTGGATGACAACAAACCAAAACGTCACTTAAAAAGTGGATTCGCACTGTTTCAAAATTCATCGATCTTATTTAATTTCATTTAATTTGTCAGATGCTGGCGAAATTTTCTGGGTTGAAACCAAAAGAACCATACCTAAGTGAGAAAAAGAAAAAGAAAATTTTTGTGTTGTGCTCACCTACTCCATAAAGCGGGCGCATGAAATTAGGAAGTTTCATGTCGCAGTCGTGCAACAACGCCTGGCTAAGAAATGTACAAAAAAGCGTGATTGTTGTTTTTTTTTTTTGCCAATCTAAACCTATTGCTTTTTTGCTGTTCGCCGTCGCCGTTGCAAAAACTCCCCGTTGTTGTGATCCAGAAATTTTGCTACCATGGTAACGTGACGTCACACTTCTCGTCTCCGTTGTTCGCATTATTTTTATGCGCACAAACATTTATTACTAAGTTTTGTTCAGGGGCGAGGGGAAGAAGGAAAAAAAGAGTTTAAAAGTAGCAGCCTTCCCAACACTTTGACGATGAGTGTAGCTTTAATTAACAAAACATGACATCAGCTAAACTTGACATGATGAAATGAAAACTATATGCTTGTTAAAGCAACTATCAATGTTTTTTTTTTTTTTAAAGAGTTTCAAGGTCCACTTCGTTAAACGCTTCTATCTTCGCCTCTGTTTGTTTGGCATCTCGTCTTCCTTCTTCCTGGCATGTCTTCGCTACTGTTATCTTAGCTATGCAGATGTTTGCTCTCTTTCCATCTCTTAGAAGACAGTTAAAGGTATTTGTAACTATATTTTCTGGTCATGCTACGAGAACAGGAGAAGTTTTGGATTTATAGGTGTAAACTATTGCAATATCTAAGATCCAAGTTTTACATTTTTTACGATGCGTTGGGAGCATGGTAGGGAACGAATTATCCTTTTTTTGCGGAAGAGTCTTATTAACTTGCGCAGGAATGCATTAGTGACGTCATAGCCCATTGTCTTTACATCATGAATAAAATGTGGGGGAATCTCATTATTTTGTGGGGAAATGCATTAACGCCGATGACTTCATAGTCTTTTGTCTTTATGTCATGAATAAAATGTAGCCTGCGAAAACAGCCGTTTCTCCTCGCTTCTCGCCGCTTTGGACGTTTTTCGCCAGGAGGAACGTCTGCGCCTCAGCATCAGAAATTCCATACTGGTAACGTAGAATCTGTCCGGAATCTGGTCAGAAGCTCTGATTGGTCGACCTAGTAGTTATATTGTTTCAGCTATTGTTTTGCAAATGACAGAGAAAAGGCAACAAAGGTCAAATGTGGACGAGATGAATCTATACCAATACAGTCAATATTCTTCTCTAGAGGAAGCATTTAAGTTCTGCTGAATCTCGTTCGCAGATAAACACAAACTTTTTTACTTGTAACACCTCCCCACCTCATCCTCAATTCGATTAAAATTTTTTTTTTTCTCCTTTTCCCATCGCCACCACCAGTAGTAAGTAAAGTCTACATTCCATTCTCCTGTTTTAAGAACAATTCTTTCATTCCATTCACGGGTTAAGATGAATTCAACAAACTGGCCTGCTCCTAATGTATGGGTCTTCATAGCTCAGTTGGAAGAGCACTGCGGCCCTAACGCAGAGGTCATGGGTTCGAATCCCCTTGAAGTGCGGAATTTTTTTTCGGATTAATTTGCAATTGCTTAAATTGCAATAATCACTTCGACGATCATATCTCCATTGAAATTTTTATTTTCGCAGTTCACATCATCTCAGTTCATACTATGACATAATATGATACTGAGATTTCTTTAGGATGATCTTGTTTCGCCTACATTTAAGAAATTAACCAACGTTTTCTCGTTGAAATTCCTGCTTTAGTCTTTATATCGATAAAGTATGTGTCCATGACGTTTTTTCTGAAAGCCCGCTTAATATGGATACCAGGATAATATGGACACTATGCTTGTGCCCTTGGTGTCTGTATTAACCGGCCACTGTACGAGTATTAGCAGTTCCACAGATATACTAATTTCCGATACTTCTTTTACATTAATAGTGACTTGATAAAGGCATTTTTAAAGTCTCGCTTTTTTCATTCGTCAGATGCATCTACCCTCAAGCGACATATTTCTGACGTGGACTCTTGTATTTGTTGCCATAGCTATGCTTTGGCCGCTGACCCAATTGTTTGCTGTACTACTTGTCCTTGTCCATCTCGCAGTGACGCTTGTTTGCCCATTCTGGTTGATCAAACTGCAGCGACTGAAAAAGTAAGTTACCAACCCTCCCCCCTTTACTTAAATGTTTTACTGGAACGCCTTGAATAAAATTGTTTTCTTTGTTATCACGTGATCGCTCTCAACAAAGAAGAAGGGGGGGGGGGGGACGCTCCTTTATAGTGGCTCTGAAGATCTAACCAGCAGCCATAATCGGGTTAGGAGACCGTAACTGGATACCTTTTCCAGTAATGGGGTTGGTTCCATTGAAATAGCCAAACGTGCTATTTTTAGCACCATCTCGTGTGACACGCGCGTGCATTTTTTGCCAGGGAGCCGCTCAAAGGATAAACAGACAAAATGGCGTCAGAAATTACCTCCGGAGGAGATGAATGAATTCAATTTCTGTCATCATTCCCTCCTCAGAATTTAAGGCAAGACCTTGAGGATAACCACTTTGACAATAACTCTGAATATGATAAGGATCGTGAATGCAATTCTGATCATGTTAATCACCACAGTGAGAGGTTGTTTTTTTAATTGAGAAATCCAGTTACGAAGAGAGGTGGGAGATGTCGTGCGATGAATACCCCGTTCAGACAAAAAAAGAAACTTCCGGGAAAAGGAGGGTTGAAAGTTAACAACAACAACAAATTATGTCTAAATCATAAATGCTTTTCGTCTTAGGCCAACAAAGCTTGATTAGAAATGAAACGCAAACTGTGGTGACAAACATGAAGCTAAACAAGCGCATAGCTAGAACAGAATTTCATTCACTGACTTAACGTTTCGTATGTCTCAACATACATCTTCAGAGGTAACCGTACGCTTAAAATTTTGAAATATATAATAACAGTAATTTGAGTAGCTCACGAGATAATATTGACAAAAACAAAGGAGGTAATACGATAAGTACAGTCAACCGGCAGAATATCACAGGAAAATGCATTAAATTAAATAATTTGTCCACTTAACAATATCCTTGGCAGCGTGGCGCAGTGGTCTAGGAGCTGACCTTCCGTGCAGATTGTCCAGGTTTTCCCGGGTCCGACTCTCGGCTTAACTGTTTTTTTCTTTGTTGTATATGCATGCGAGGTTTATGCGATAAACGTATTTCTAGTAATGTTATGTAACATTGACTTATTCTTCCACTGTGCATGTATTGAATATCGAGATATTAAGCACTTGGAAAGTTAAGAGAGCACTCAAGTAAAGTCGCAAGACGATCGCCCATCTCCTGAAATTCCACACGTGAGCCGTGCAAATTTGCGGGTTCCTGCGCGAGTTGTGACGTTGAGGGTGGTGCAGTTTGTTCTAAAAATAGTACATTTGGCCATTTCGATGGAACCGCGTGGACCCCGCTCTTGCGGTCTCCTACCCCGATTATGGCTCCTGGACCTAGCCATATAGGATAGATAGCCGAATTACTCTTACTATCCCAGACAGCGATGATCATTTTCTTTGGTAAAATATTATTTTTTTCCAACTTAATCTTCCCCTTTCAACACCCTTATGTGTACATTTTGCAGAGAAATACTGTGTGGAAATATTTCCTTATATCTTAAGAATGGCTCTTTCAGTTAAATTCACTTTAATTTTCCTTTGTAGTAATATTCACGGTCCGTGGGATGAGGCTGTTATTAAAGAAGAACATGTTGCAGCTTGAAGTGAAAAATTTCAACTACGTGCGAGTTAGCATCACTTCTCGCTCGCTTCGCGATGAAGTGTAACTGTTACATGATACGTCATGGGTCGATACGTGTTGCCGACAGGCGTGTTAACTGTTCTTATGACGTCATTCATTGGACACTGTTCACTCCACGTCGTGGTAGTTGACCTCATCTGTTGGTGCTCTTCGAGCTTGTTAGGAATAAGAGAGTCAGATTACTGGAGCATTGTCTGATTAATGGCTTAATTTGTTGGTGAAGTGAGTGGAAAAGAAGATGACATCAAATCTTACAACATATATTTACGGTGCTCAACGTTTATCGTTGAGAACAAGAGAAACAATGCAGCCGGCGCTTTCATGTTCCTTAAGGAGTTTATATGAGAACTTTTGAAGTTAGATGAACTATTAGTAGCCTTTCTTGTCCCTCGGAATAGCTACCTTTGTCGTGCATAATTTAAGGGTCATGAATTCGAGCTTGAGTTTCTTGGCTAGGTAGGACAATATTTGTCAAAAGACCAGACAAACAATAGACCTCTTTAGCTTGTAGATTTTGTTTTCCCAATGACGGAATTAATTCATGCGTACATATGGACGGGGATAAGACGAAATTTGAGTGAAACGGTTCGGTAGAGAATGATTAGGGCAAATAAAGCTAAATAAATTACCCATCTATAGCTGTCCGATCAGCCTTACCTTTAATTTTGTGTATTATCACATGACCTACATTAGGAAATCAAAGCTACAAGCCAAAGATGTCTATTTTAGGCTATCTACCTCGCAGGTCCTCGTTTTGGAGCTGTTCATATTCGGATGAGCTACCTGAATTCAATTCAAGATCCTGCTTCTCACTTTTAAGGCTATTCACGGTTTCTCTCCTCCCTACGTCAGTGAACTTATAACTGTCAAACCCAAATCTACCTACGATCTCCGTCTCTCTGCTGCTACCTCCTACACAGAAAATGCTGCCTTCACTTGGTGCTCGCCCCTTTGCTGCTGCTGCCACGTGCTTTGGAACAAGCTACCTGCTGACATTAGAAATGTTGCTTTCTTAAATAGTTTTAAGAAATTCAATCAAGACCTTTCTTTTTAACGAACCACTTTAAATTTTATTTTTTACTTTTTTTGGATTCAATATTGCATTTAATTTTACATGAAATTTTTGTAAAGCGCTTTTGATCATATCTGGACTCTAGTTACTGCTTACTGCACTTGCAAAGTAAGCGAAAGGCGCTTTCAGAATTTTGCTTTACGTTTAATACAACTTTTACATACAGCACTGCGCTGTAGCTCGTTTCGTTTTAAAACATTAATTTGACTGTAGCTGAGATGTACAATGTTGTATGGTACTGAAAGAGAGTAGCCTTGTACTGTGAATTAATAACTTGAAATGCAGTTTAAAGATGAGTTTGAGCCTGCTTTTAGCTACTGAACACTTAGTGTAAGGGGAATCATAAAAGTGACGTCATCATAGTGACCTCTTTTATACGGACACCTCTCTAAAGACACTTCGCTCTGTCTCTTTGGTGTCCTTATTAGTTCGACTGTATTTAAAACAAACTGTATCCCAGTTTCTCCTGGACAAAAATATAAAAAACTTGAATAGAAATTAAATAAAAAAGGTAAAAAAAAAAATTCTCAAGCCGTTTACTTTTCTTGTGGGATTCTATTCGCCAAAAAAACCTGTGAATAATTACTGAGTGTATTAGTATTTGTTTATCTTCATCTTCTTCTGTTTTTGATAAATGGCGTCAAAACTTCCCAATTTTCAATTTTTTTATTACTAACCGGAGAAAAAGTCTATTTAATTTATTAAGTCAACAGAACATTGGCCCAGTTTTAAATAGTATACGTTTTACCATATTCGCCAGTCGTCAAATTCGCCCTCTCATTCGCCAAATTATTAATTTTTACCGCAAGAGACCCCTCTCGTTATCTCACTGAATGTTCGCCAAACTCCGGGAGATTTTTCGAAAAATTGTGCCACATTCGCCTTTAGATAGTTTAAGGTGACCTCAGGTGCCATGACGCCGACGGTGATGAGAACGTCAAAACAGCACTAGGTTTAATAAGCAAAACAACAACTCTGCACGTGCATCACACGTTTTTGTAAATTTCTTGGTCGTCTCTGTGAGACTAAGACGAGAAAATGCCTAGTTTCACGTTTTGTAAAGGACGTGAACAGTCAAGCGACGACGAAATTACCTTTCTCTTTCTAAACTTAAATTTATTTCTTAGGAATTTAACTCCAGAAGGCTAGAGATCGCTTGCACTTGACAAAGCAAGCGGGTTGGAATATTCGCGATAGACTGATTGAGAGCACACGAATTCACTTTTTAAGCACGGACGTTTCCGTCCTGGTAACTTAAGGTGACTCGACCCAGTTTTTTTTTTGGGGGGGGGGGGGGGGAGGAGGGGTACCATCCTACTTTGAAGCTCTCTGGTTTCCCCACCTTTACTTTTATCGTAAGTCTAACACATAGAATGGATAACATATAGATCAATCTACAATATAACAAAATTTTTGGCGATCGGAGTAAATGTCACGTGGTTATAATGCCAGGCCCCTTTGAGGTCTGAGTCGAAAATCTGCTGCCGGCATTTTTTCGTGAAAATCTCTCGGCTACACATAGTGCGCATTAATGCCTTGCGCTGAACAGAGTTTCACCAAAATCGCAAAGACCCAATTCGAGAAATTCAGCGGTTTCCAAATTTAGGTCATAATTTATGCGAAAATGATAAGCAAACTTTACACGGATTATATCTGATAGACTATGAGATTCGTCTCTGTATTTTGCGCATCCTTATAACAGATGGGTCCTTGCAAGTCAGCAAACCGCTTTAGGGCCTTGTAAATGTGCGCGATTTCGAGCAAAGCAAACATATAGAAATTATATTTTTCGCTATTTGTTGACGTTTGTCAGCGTTTAAGAGGCGGTCCGTGTAAGAACCGACCACTCGAATTTCCGTGGAAAACAGAATTCCTTCATTTTTTTTTCTGCGACATAATTAGCCCATGCCATTGACAAATATCGAATTTGTTTGGCTCATAGTGCTTTTTAAAAAAATTTGGGCGGCGATTTGCCTGGACGGTCCAAAGCTGTCGTCTTTTTGAAGGTCAAATTTAAGCGTTTTGTTCAAAGCTCGCAAAAATTTCGCATTTATCCAACTAGCATAAAACAAAAGTGTGATTTTAATTCATGCTTCCTTTACTTAAAAAAGGCAAAATATTTAAATTCTGACTTAAAAAAAACGAGTTATGATGTTTTGAAAATACCACGTAAAGCGTCCTTGAAAAAAATGCGCGGTTATCCTAGTTTTAAAATAAGCTTTTTTCAAAAGTCTGACGTTATCTGGAGTCTTGGTCACCCTCCCTGTTCAGTAATAGGGCTAGTGTATCGAAATCAAGAAAAACATTTTTGGGCACTGTTGATTCCGAAGCACAAGAGTTCGATAAAGTTGGGTAATATTTTACTGTAATTGTGCGTATGACGTAATTTACGCATTTTGGTGATTCCGAACTTTCCCACTGAAAATCAAACCGAGAGAGCAAATATATTAACAAGTGGCCTTTATTGTTCGAGATAAACTGTGAACAGCTAACAACTTACCAAATGCTACACGAAGCTAGGAATTGCGAAGTTTAATAGTCGAAAAAAAGTCGTTTAAAAAATTTCATTCAATTAAATTGGTCCTAGGTTTTCATGATCAACAAAAAAAGAAAAAGCTTTTCATTCAGTTTAAGCATATAATTATTTGACGAAAGTGCGTCCTGTTTAAAAGAATTACACATTTTATTAAAAACACCCGGTACATTACAGCCGAAATTCAAATCATCTGAAAAGTGTTAATTTCCCGTCACGCTGGCTACGCGTGAATGCCAGTTTTTTAGCTTGTCACGCGTATGTACCTTTTTCCTATGGTTGACAAAAAAACATGTAATTCGACTTTTCAAAAAGTATAAAGGTCTTAAAACGTCTTTTCAAGTTTTCGAAAAATAACTGCCTCCACGATCTTTTTGAACCGAGGTCGAAAAACCCTGTTGCTTACTATAACAGCGATTTGTGCCTTAACGTGGCTGCTTACAGTCACAGCCTTCAAGAAATTCGGATAGGTTGGCTACAAGAATTTTTTTCTATCGCGAGAACTAAAAGGAATTTCAAAAAGTATAAAGGTCTTAAAACGTCTTTTCAAGTTTTTGAAAAATAACTGCCTCCACGATCTTTTTGAATTCGAGGTTGAAAAACCCTGTTGGTTACTATAATAGCGGTTTGTGCCTTAACGTGGCTGGTTACAGTCACAGCCTTCAAGAAATTCGGATAGGTTCGCTACAAGAATTTTTTTTCTATTGCGAGAACTAAAAGGAATTTCAAAGTATTTCAACATGTCCTTGAGCATAGCAACGCTAAATGTTTCAAGTTTCTTCTCGTGTGAAAGGTCACATAAACAGTATGAATCATAGCAGATAGGGTGCTTAGGACCAAGGTGGGTGGCCACCTCTTCCAGGGTGGCTCGTCTCTCCTGCTCTTCTTGTTCCGCCTCTACGTCTTCATTGAGCGCTTCCCGATGTGCTTTGCTTCTTCGCGAGGCCGCTAGCCTGGAAAAAAATCCCTGTACTTGACCCTTTGTGAGCCAATGTTTCCTCTCAAACATCCGAGAACTGTCTGGGTTTCTTGCAGTTCGCATATCTGCTGCCACTTTTGCGGGATCTGACTTGATGCCGATTCTTTCTCCAAGATCAAATTTCGTTGTTAGGTACTGTTTAACCTCGGTAGGAAAACGCACAGCTTCGTTTCGGGGCTTGTGTAGAGCCCATCCAGTCTGCAAGTCACTGCACTCGGGAGAGTGGCCAGTTTCATTCTTTTCGTGACGCTCCTCTACAACTGCTTCAGGCACGCTTCTAATTTCTTCGTCCTTATCAACAGTACGAAATTTCTCCGCCCAGTCTCTTCTGAGCTTGTCATACACCGTATCAGAGTTTCCGCGAACTTGGCTGTGCTCACCAACATCAAGGTGATTTTCGAGTTCACTGAATTTCTTGCACCCGGTTGCACCCGGGCTCAGACAAGAGAAAAGACCGTTGCTTTGTTCATTTTCACTGTTTGTCTCTCTCTTATATACTCGAGCTTCTTTGAGAGGAAAGAAGTTCTCATGCACAATGAGACTAGTAGGACCTTGAGGTTCAGTTATGACCTCTCGGTAAGGAATAAACTTGCCTAGTCCAACACCATAAGCTCTCCATGCTCTAATTCCGTCCACTTCAAACTTGAAATTGTGATACTTGCTGAAACCTTCTATCTTATGTACTTCGAGTGTCTTTTGAGTCTCATTCATTGCGCACACGGAGGCAGTTGTACCTTGAACAGGGCGTTCTGAAAGCGGTACACGCATGTCTTTCGCGGAAACGACATCGTGTCCTTCATTGCAATATCGTCGGATGGATGATTTCATTGGACAAAGGATTCTATCACAGATATCTTTTCCATACTGCGGCTCGGAAAAGTCATACCGTGCTACTTCAATGCCTACTCGTCTTCCGGCATCTCTAACGGCGGCTAAGAGAAAGTTATTGTAGTAACAGCCTGCTTCGTCACTCCTTAGGTTCACTTGGGTAATCTGGGGATGTTCTTTCTTTACAACCTCAAAAGTATTTTCGATGATCGAGCATACTGCGTACCAGTCTTGCTGGCAAGAGTCGAAGATATGAGCATACCATTTCAGCTCAATTTTTCCAGAGTCAACATTCTTAGTTATAAAGGTGGAAATATGCCAGCTGAGCGCCCGTTTGCCGAACCATTCAGACTGTTTCTCACGAAATTTTATTTGGAGGAACTTCATGGCCCAGTCCATGATCAGAATGGCTGACTGTGGGTCTTCTGATTTCAGTGCATCTTGTTTCGCCTCCTCCTGATTTATTGAGCGCACAACGTGCGCTTTCCACAGCAAGATGTCTGACTGTGCACGGTCAAAGTCGTAAAGGACATCTTCTCGTTGTTCGCAACTGTAAGGCTTCCATGATGACCCTTCAATCGCTAGTCTCACTTCCTTTAGAACATCCTTCAGCCCTTGGCATTGCTCGCAAGTCGATTGATGCGGATACGGACAAGGATGCTGGAGCTCGGGATCAACAGGATCACTAAGCGCAAACTTTCTACAGTGGTCAGCGCAAGTAGAGTAATGCTGTTGACAGTGTACACGGTAGTCAGTTTTGAGATAGCGTTTAGCATCGCGTAGGTTTTGGCAAATACGTAGACACCACTGTTTCTCCATTCCTCCCTTCTCAAGAGTTTCAACCAGCATCTCAATAGTCTGAAAGCCCGCAGCACCATCTGCAGCCGTATTGTCCAATCCCTGGAGCGATTTACGTTGAGACGCTTCTCGAACCTCCAATATTTTAAACAGAGAAGATCTACTAAGTGGCTCGTGACATTGCTCTTTGCAATACTCCAAGTATTGCTCAATCATTGTAGACCTTGTCAGGATCCTTACAACGTTAGGCATCTCAATTCTGTCACCATTATCTAGGGTGAGTACCTTGTTACCATATGAAACATCCTGATAAAAGTACGGTCTATTAATGAATTCTACAAAGTGGTCGACCTTCCCCATATCAAGGCGTACGCGATGCTTCGTCTTGATTTCAGGGATGGTCCCAGGGCCGTGCATTTTAGCATGAGAAGGTGCTTGCTTTATTTCCCATGTAGAGAGACTTCCGTAAGGTTGGTGAATTTTCTGCAGCTTGGTCATAGGGTATCTATGAGCGTAAAGGCTCAGAATCTGTTTCTTTAAATTCCTGGTCTTCGCGTTCTTATAAGCAGTCATGAGTACCACAAGATCATCGGAGACTGCGCCATCAAATAATTCTCTTTGTACAGACATCATTGACTCGAAGAGCTCCTCTCCGGTACCTGGGGCAATTACATTACATACGTGCAAGCAGTCCTCTTTAGCCTTTTTTACAAATTTCAACTGTTCCCCATCGCTTAAGTTTTGGAATGGAGTTTTAAGCTGATATTTAAGGGGCTCGCGTTCTACTTGTTCTTGTCTAATAAGACTCGCAATTGTATCCATCGCCTCGTTATACCTGCCGACTGCATCGGTTACCACGGTTGAAGTAAAAGAGGCCTCCTCTGACCCTGGAGTCCAGCATGGTGTTATGGGATTCCAGGAAGCTGGCGTTGATTGGTCTTCAAGAAATGGAGTCGAAGTGACCACGCTACCGATGGCTCCCACAGCAGCCTCTTTAGCAGGTCTGCGGAGAATAAAAATGGAAAGGCTGCTACTTAGTTGCCTTGCGATAGGATAACCTGACAGGTTGTGTGTTTTTTATAAAACAACAACCAAACGACTACCCTCCCGACAGTACCTTTGAAGGAGCAGTTCTCCCTCAGTTTCCTCAGGGTATAGCCAGTCTGATTTCCGATCTGCTTCTTCACTGTGTCTGTGTTTCTTTCTGCACGTTGTGCAAATAGCTATAGTAACAAAAAGAAACAAAAAAAAGTTTTGCAACCTGGAAAGACTTGTTAAAAAATACTGAATTTACTACTAAGTTGATAATAGATGCTATATCTTTATATCTCATCTTGGAAATTATGTTACATAGGCTATAAATCAGCGACCGAATTTATGGATGACGCACAGCAAAGAACTATTGCTGTAATGAACTACAAAAACCAAATTATGATCATTTGATATGTTATTTTTTTGGAAATGATTTTATGGCTGCAAAATACTATCAAATACGGGATCGATCGTTTATCGTTCAGAAAATATATAGAATGGGACTTCCCCTCAGTCTACAGCTCGCTTTTAAGTAATTACGAACGAAAGTATTTAGTTGAAATGTTAAGGAAGACAAAACCCTTTAATTCTGATATGTTAATTATAAAATGAAAGCATAAAACAGTTATAGTTGCTAGTCTGATAGTACTTACGCGAGCAAACGGGAACGGCTTCTCCAAAGATATTTTTTATTTCCCTTGCAGTCTTGAAATTAATAACATGTGTTCCGGCTATTGCCATTTTCTTCCCGTGATGTTTTGGATACTGGCAGGTCTTTGGAGCTTGCCAGTATTTTCCCAAAGTGTAACGATGGACTGGACAAACCGTCATATTCTTGATCTGATCATCAGTGAGTTCTAACAGACCTGCCCTTGCCAGTATCAGATCCATTTCACAAACACTTTCCCTTGACAGGTGGTGATTCATTAGGTGTGAACTAATGTCAGCGTTGCAACTATTCAAGCACACAAAATCAACACATCCTCGATTACTTTCGCATTTTCCGCCTGTTAATGCGGAAAAAGAACAAAATGCAGCCATTCTATCTGCGAAGGTTATCTCGGCACACTGTAAATACGCTTTATGTTTTGTGTTGCAAATTTGCATACGAAATTAAATTAAGTGAAAGACGCCAGAAAAATTAACTTAAATTGAGTTAAAAACTGGAAGAAATTTTTAGTGAACCAGCAAAACATTTTTATTCTTAAAAGTAGCCAGTTTTTTGTACCTTATTTATTGTACCTCGTTAAGCCTGATAAGTAGTTTCAGCTTCGATAAAATAACATCCAACATGTTTTGCACTGCAAACTGAAATGTGAAATTGACATCCTCAGACACAATATAAATGATGTCGCCTGCACGCAAAAAACTTGTGGCTCGAAAATTCGGTACATTTTGGTAAACTATTTCTTTGCTGAATCGTTTCATAACTTTTGAGGTGGTAATCTCACGGTAAATCTATTCACAATGTATTTTAACTTTTTTTACCGTTCTAGCCCCTTTATTTCAACGAAATTTCTTAACTGTTTAGCTACAACTTGACATAGCAACATTCACCGGAGCTGCTACGTCTTTTTGGAAAATCCCAATTTTAGGACAATATGTAGTGGATTTTAAGATATTCACTGTTTGTCCCCAGCATTAAGTTAGTTTTGAAAATAGTTGCTCCCTGACAGTAATGATTTTTAGTTTTATAGTAGGAAAGTTCGGAATCAAGAAAATGCGTAAATTACGTCATACGCACAATTACATTAGATTGTTACCCAACTTTATCGAACTCTTGTGCTTCGGAATCAACAGTGCCCAAAAATGTTTTTCTTGATTTCGATACACTAGCCCTATAACTGAACAGGGATAGTGACCAAGACTCCAGATAACGTCAGACTTTTGAAAAAAGCTCATTTCAAAACTAGGATAACCGCGCGTTTTTTTCTAAGACGCTTTACGCGGTATTTTCAAAACATCATAATTCCTTTTTTGGGGGGTCAGAATTTAAATATTTTGCCTTTTTTGAATAAAGGAAGTATGAATTAAAATCATACTTTTGTTTTATGCTAGTTGGATAAATGCGAAATTTTTGCAAGCCTTGAACAAAACGCTTAAATTTGACCTTCAAAAAGACTATCATGACAGCTTTGGGCCGTCCAGGCGAATCGCCGCCCAATTTTTTTTTTTAAAAAAGCACTATGATCCAAACAAATTCGATATTTGTTAATGGAATGGGCTAATTATGTCGCAGAAAAAAAAAGAAGGAATTCTGTTTCCCACGGAAATTCGAGTGGTCGGTTCTTACACGGGCCGCCCCTTAAGAGTCGTTTTCACGAAAAAAGCATTTTCTTAAAAATTCGTAGTTTTTTTTCCTTCAAATTTTTTCAGGACCACAATTGATTAACTAACTACCCGGACTCTGAATTTCATGGTCATTTAAAAACTGTGACATTACCTTCTATAAGCCCAAACGTGAGTAAACATTGAAGATTTTTAGCGTTTTGGCTGAGTTTGTGCTTTGGGAGTTGTCTATTGTTTCTAGTCTGTCATTATACAGCATTCTTGTTCAGCACGCGTGCAATGACCACGCTTGGATGACTTCCGAATGCTAACCGAGATATAATAATTTAGTATAAGAAAATAGAAGGGATTCCCGTCACGAGTTGGTTAAAATTATTGGCTTGCATTAAACCTATGATAAAATGGTATTTTTTTAATAGTAAGTAGATTTAGTGTGTAGCACTTCTTGGTTTTAAAAATTGTGAGTTAAACCTCAATGTATCACGCGATGGCCTGTCTCACTGTACCAAAATTATCATATCTCGGTGAGCATTCGGAAGTCAGCCAAGCGCGGTCATTGCGCGCGTGCTGAACAAGAATGCTGTATAATGACAGACTAGAAACAATAGACAACTCCCAAAGCACAAACTCAGCCAAAACGCTAAAAATCTTCAATGTTTACTCAAGTTTGGGCTTATAGAAGATAATGTCACAGTTTTTCAATGACCATGAAATTCAGAGTCCGGGTAGTTAGTTAATCAATTGTGGCCCTGAAAAAATTTGAAGGAAAAATAACTTTTTCGTGAGATTGACTCTTAAACGCTGACAAACGTCAAAAAATTGCGAAAACTATAATTTCTATATGTTTGCTTTGCTCGAAATCGCGCGCATTTACAAGGCCCTAAATTGTGCCCTAAATTGTTTTGCGGACTTGCAAGGACCCATCTGTTATAAGGATGCCCAAAATACAGAGATGAATCTCGTAGTTTATTAGATATAATCCGTGTAAAGTTTGCTTATCATTTTCGCATAAATTATGACCTAAATTTGGAAACCGCTGAATTTCTCGAATTGGGTCTTTGCGATTTTGGTGAAACTCTGTTCAGCGCAAGGCACTAATGCGCACTATGTGTAGCCGAGAGATTTTCACGAAAAAATGCCGGCAACAGCAGATTTTCGACTCAGACCTCAAAGGGGCCTGGCATTATAACCACGTGACATTTACTCCGATCGCCAAAAATTTTATGTTATATTGTAGATTGATCTATATGTTATCCATTCTATGTGTTAGACTTACGATAAAAGTAAAGGTGGGGATACCAGAGAGCTTCAAAGTAGGATGGTACCCCCCCCCCCCCAAAAAAAAGCGGGTCGAGTCACCTTTCAATCAATCAATCAAAAACTTCATTTCACTTCGAATTTAGATAGCATAAACTTATGCTAACATCTCCGAAGGAAAAGCAAAAACAAATAGAAAATAAATGAAAATGGTGCATTGTAATTAGAATAAAGTAATACAATATATTACCGTAAATCCTCTATTAAGTCCCCCGGGGGGGGGGGCTTATTTTTTTCGAGCACTTTTGAGGAGGGGGGGGGGGCTTATTTAATTTAGCCAAATGAAACGGGAGCAAGGTTTCCTGAGGACGGACTTGTGGTTACCGGGCGCTATACTGCTTTTTCTAACAATAACAAAATGGTAACAATTCTCCACAGAGAACTAGAGCATAAAGTGGAAGAAGTTCAGCACATGAAGTTGGAGGTCATGCCGCCGAAGACCAAAAGCAATATGAATTTTCAGCCTGAATAAACCATAACTGATCAGTCCGCGTTAATTTTTTGTGAAGAATAAGGAAGGAAGGGAGGGGGAGGGGGGTGGGGCTTAATAGAGAGGTGGGGGGGGGGTATTAACTTTCCTCCTCTATAAAGGGGGGGCTTATTAGAGAGGGGGGGTTAATAGAGGATTTACGGTATATACAAATTTAAGATAACGTAGAACGAGCAAAAATTATATACATTGTGACTACAGTGACTAGTGATAATTAAAACTAATTACAAAAGGAGCTAGCCTCCCACGCAGACGTTCTTAGGGGTTTGTCACGTAGGCTCGATTTCCACCGTCTCCCGGGTCCGGTCTTTGAGTGTGGGCTCATTTTCCCGAACAGCGGCTGGTAATCGAGCCTTTTTGTCACGCGAAGAACGTCACATTAAGAACGTCTGCATAGTAGGCTAAAAAGGAGCAGCATTTATTATCAAAGCTAATGCTCTTAATTTTTGGGAAAAAGTGAAAAAATCTCTCCTGATTCTGGCCATATACTCATGTTTAGAATAAAAAAAGAGAATAAAAAACAGCTGCACCACGCAACAGCTGCAACGGAAGCAAGATAACCAAGGTCACCCTACCTCCTATCATTTCATGACTATCTCCATTATCTATGTCAAATTTCAGTGTTCAGAGCAGAGGTAATTTGTGCAAAATAAATTTAATGACAAGTCTTTAATGCCATGCGTATTTGTCCGAAGGGGCTGATAAATGGTTGCGAAAAAATGGTGGTGTGAAGTCATGACTCTGGCCATTCTCACGAGAAATATTGCATGATGATAAACTAAAAACTTACAATATCTCAGAATAATCGTTTAATTGAATGCGTGGTGAATCGGGGTATCGTCATTTTACGATGAAAGTTTGGTTTTATATTTGTGGATGGTTGGTTTCTGTCTTAACAGCCCTTGGAAATGGTTTCATAGTTGTTTTCGTCGCTAAAACTCGCTGTCTACATTCCCAGTCCAATTGGTTCGTGTTGTCCTTGGCAGTAGCTGATTTTGGGGTAGGAGTAATCATTTTCCCATTCAGTTACGCATCCTTAAGATACCCAACTGCAGTAACGACCTTCAGCAAATGGATATATATAACTGCTTACTGGTTTCTTGTTCACTCCTCGGTAGCAAATCTCTGCATTTTAACTTGGGATCGTTACACAGCAATCGTCCATCCTCTTAGATACATAACTTCCATAATCATGAGACGCGCTGGAAAAATAATCTTGTTGGCATGGCTGATTCCTTTGTTGATATCGCTATTCCTCTTTCTTGGGATGTTCACCGCGAGCTCACCCACTGTTTCAAAAGTGCTGCGTCTAACTGGTGTCTCTGGTTTTGACATGTTGTGCTCATCTCTGCTTGTCTATGCTGTTGTCCGTATTCTGGTCGTAGTTCGCTCGCAGTCACTCCAGAATTCTGCAATGGAGTCTCTCAGGAAGGAGCTGCACACTCGGGCGTTGTTTACGACACCATTTCGGCCTATAAGACATAAACACAGCTCAGCACGCTTCATAATTGCTATAGTGGTGCTTTTCTTGGCATGTAATGTAGTAAAAAACTATCTAATCCTGAGAATCATGTTTGTTTCAGACGTGTCTGACAATGTTGCACTGGTAGTTACCGTTCTCTTGGTCGCCAATTCGGCGGCCAATCCTTTGGTTTACGCGTGTTTGAAACGAGACATAAAAAGAGAACTGACGCGGCTTATCTGTAGGAGAGGCAGTATTGAAACAACTGTGTAAAACCTGCTAAAAGCTAACAAAAGATCATGTCAGATCTCAGGTATATTAAGGCCTGGATCAGCCATTTTTTGCTCTGAAATATAAGGGAGTGGTCTATCTTCAAAAGAAAATGTATGCAAGGGTGAGACGTGGTCATTGCATTATCCCTGTTAAAATAGTATTTTTGAGAAAGCTTTAACATAAAGTTACGATTTATAACAATGATAATGCAATACAATGATTATGTATCGGTCAAATCGAAGCTTCAACATGCCCCCCCCAGGCATACCCCGGGCATTTGACACCTTTGCCGTCCCGGGGAGGAGGGAATTTGATGATCAGAGCCTTCCAGGGGGTGGGGAATTTGATCCCCATGCTTTAGGGTTGGGGAATTTGAACTGCACCCTCGATTTCATGTAAACTCTTTGGCGTGGTGAGCTATCATGGGGGACGCGGTGTTAGAGGATTTTCGTGGAAAAGATTGTGCTTTTGTGGCCAATTGGTTACGAGGAAAGGGATGAAGCAAGCTTTGTGCCGTATTTGAAGTATTTAAATTTTAAAATTTTTAATTGGATTCAGGCTTTGAATGTATGAATGTATTTTATTGTTGTGTTTACATTGAAATACAATACCTATACCGGCGATTCAATACAACAACATAAAATTGAATAAAATAAAATAAAAAGCTCAGGTCAACTACTTTGACATTCTGCAAGTATGTTAATTAATAAGGTGAGCGATGATGCATGTCAGTGAAATGGTCATGATATAGTAATCTCAATAGGTGGAATCTTTTTTTATAGAACGCTTTGTATGTTGCATGACGAAGAAAAGCTGAGCATTCAGTGACCTTGCAGCAGTGATTTCCGCCGCTTTGCACGAGACTTTTGTTCGTAGTAAATACGCTAACAGTGTTTCTCAGTTTTTGTTTTATTTATAAAGATTTTGTTCGACAACTGAAGGCGTTTACGCCGTTCTTCTGTCATTTTTGTGCCTGTGAAATGTCCCCAGGGTGGGGGCATTTGATTACCTGAATGGACCCTAGTGTGGGGCATTTGAACGGCATTTTGGCCCGGGTAGGGGGGAATTTGAACAATAATTTTCAAAAAAGTCAAATGCCCGGGGGGTTGCCCGGGGGGGGGGGGGCATGTTGAAGCTTCGATTTGACCGATACATTACTACAGTCAGTCAAGTCTCATCGGCATGATTTGATAACAAATTAGTACGTAAATTATTACATAAGGAGACAAATTTCAAAAGATGTGAATTTACGGAAAAATTCTGTGAATTCATCAATTTAATTATTAATTCTGTGTAAGATAGCTGATTAAAGTCGACAAAATTTTGTTGGATTTGACTGTAGAATTTCTCCCTCGGGATTGAGTATTTTGGACAATGGAAGAGAAAATGAAATTCGTCTTCAATTATACCAGAGTTACAAATAGGGCAGAATCTATCGTTGCGGGAAGTTTGATTATATCTTCCAGTTTCAATCATGAGTTTGTGGTTACTTATACGAATTTTCACTAAGTCTTTCCTATTGGCAGAATTTCTAATTAAGTCTAGATAATTGAAATTTTATAATCATGTTTAAATAAGCTGTAAAATTGTAGTTTCTTAGAATGAACGATTGTATGTTGCCAATATGTAATATATATATTTTTGTTTTATTATATCTATATAGTGTTTGATCTTAGCTTCACTTAAATTATCCGGATCAAAATCAGGCAGGTCATAATATTCAGATATTTTCATAAGATTATGGTAGAAGCTACTTTTACCATTACAGTGAAGTTCTAGCGAGGTACGAAAGGCTTGTTTAACAAGTATCCTCGTTTTTACGCAGAAGGTACAATATGTATTATAAAGGATGTTTTTTATAAATATTAATAATTAATGAAAACCGTCCTAATTCACTTCTACTTGCAACATTTGAAGCTTTTTTGCTTATTTCTAGGTAACGCTTGCAAAATTTCAAGTGGGTTTTTTCAATTGGGGTATTGTCCCAAGCTTTAAAATCATGTTTTACATATACACCCCAAATTTCGCTATTATATGATGATATTGGGGAAATCATCGCTTCAAATATTTCGCAAGCAAGAGAAGGTTTTAATTTGCTAAAGTTTGTGTGTTTTCTTAAACTAAAAAAAGCATAAAGAGCCTTCTCTTTCAAGTGTTCGAGTGAGATATTAAAATTACCGGTTGAGGAGATACGGGTTCCTAAATATGTATATTCATAGACAATATCAATGGTTACTTTACCCATATGGAATTTTACATTGGAGTTTTTCTTCGCTCGTTTCAGAAAGATCATAACTTTAGTCTTTTTGGAATTTATATCTAACATCCAAGAGTTGCAAAAAGAGGATAGTGTGTTGAGACAGTTCTGTAATCCTATTTTAGATCGTGATATAATAATTAAATCATCAGCATATAAAAGCAATTTAATTTGGTACCATTTGGAAGGATGATAGGGTCCGATAAAGTATTTTGAAATGCGGACCGTAAGTACATAACGAATAAATTGAAAAGTAAGGGGCTTAAAATACAGTCCTGGCGTACTCCTCGTGAATAGCTAAAACACCTTGTTTGACTCGTACCTAGTTTGAATATAGGTTTTTGATTAACTTATAGAAACACCCCCCTACACCAATTTGTAATAATTTATATAAAAGTCCGTCATGCCAGACTGAGTCAAAGGCTTTTCTAAAGCCAACAAAACAAGCGTATATGTTCTCGCCATGACAGTGTACGTACTTGTCTATAAGAGTTTGTAATGTTAGGATCAATAACTGACACTTTCTACCCTAATTTTCTGGCTAGAAAAAAAAATACAGTTAACTTTTTTAGGACTAAAAAATTGAACTTGAACTTGACTATTTTAAAAAAACCCGAAAAATTTCAAAGTTGTTTCTTTTATTTTTCTTAAAATCGGGTATGGTAGAGTGGAAATTACGAGTGTTCTTTGAGTAAGTACAGAAACACGGGAAGACGTAAATGAAATATTGTCACAAAATACACAAGCACTTGTAATTCATAATTCACTTTGCTAAAAAAGGAAAATACTGGCCGCAAGAAGAAACCCTTTTGCAGCTCTTTGAAATACATGAGCATATTCGAGCTAACTCAAACTTGGCCAAAGCCCCAATTAGTAAGTGAAGAGTATAGTTGTACGTCGGGTCTCATGCAGCAAAACTTTAGACTCAATCAGGGTCGAAGCCGTCGCTCGGGGTTGGGACCAGGGCCGGGGCTGGGCTCGGGGTCTGTCTGTCTCTCCGTCTGTTTGTTTGTTTGCGTTTTTTTTGTCTCCCTTTTTCAACAGGTATCTTTCAACTAATATCACTTACTATAAATCTCCTTTTTTTGAAATGATTGATATTGAAATTTTCATGCCATATCGAAGCGAATTTGACCGCTATTTAATTCTAACCTCAAGTTTGGTGGGTAAAAGCAACAGCTCCTCGTTAAATGGTCGTAAAAGAAAACAAAAGAGATATAGATGGGAAGCGTATCCACGCTTACGTACTACATATCAGATCGGCGGCTCAGAGGAATGTTGTTGACTTGACTAGCTGGATATAAGCCAGTTTGCCAGTAAAGGCTTACAGATTAAATCCAGAATTAGGTTGTAAATCGATTATAACGTAAATGTAACCAAAATAACTAAGGTGTCAATCGGCAAACAATAGAGCAATTGCGATGATATATTAAAATTCATATTTGGCTGCTAGGCTTGGGGGAATAAAACAAAAGAAATCATCTTGAGGCTCAGCAATGAATATCATACATGTATTTCTTTTGTTTTATTCCCCCAAACCTCAGAGCCACGTATGATTTTTAATATATCGAAAATGGTCTATTAGAAATAGACTTAGCTATTGCATTATTTCCAAAATATGGCCGTAAAGTCTTTCCGGAATTTCTCCGAAAAAAACTCTAAATTAAAATTCTTTTAGAAATGTCTTAAATTCTCCAAAAACTCTCTAAAGTTCCCAAAAATTCTCAAAAAATTACGGCTTTTTTTTTTCATAGCGAGGGTCCCTTTTGGCGAATATCCGCAGATAAGTTGTAGTGTAGACGACTCTGATGAAAAGTCGCTGATTTGTTTTGCTCAGTAGTCAGTGCTCTTGACACTGCTGTAGCATATAAGCGGACTGAGTCCTCTCTTGGTCGGTAGGAAGTAGTTATATAGGGATGAAGATAAGCCTTGCGATGGATTAGGTGGATTAGGTGCCTATGGATTAGGTGGATTAGGTGCCTAGTCAATGACGTCACCCATTGTTATAACCTACATACTAATTTGGATTAGGTTTACTAATGAGCGTCACTCTACTTCAATAGGAACAATAGGCTTGCCTAGACTTGCCCGTTAAGTAACTTGAGCCCGGTTTTCGGACCGTCTATTAAAAGAAAAATAGGAATAAGAGAAGTGATCACCTAGCAACGCGAGAAACGGCTTCCTATATCTTATTTAGCGCTAAAACTCAGATGTACATAAACAAAACACATACAGAAAGTGGAGTTGAAAAGTCTTTATTTCAATTTAGTTTACGTCTTCTTATTTAGCGCTAAAACTCGGATATATATAAACAAAACATACACAAATTGGAGCTGAAAACTCTCTAAGTTTGTCTGACGTTTTCTCCCATCAATCTCGAGGAAATGAAAGTCTTGTCATTTTCACGCGCTGCTTATCAGGTAATTATGCAAGTTCGCAAGCCCAAAGTTGAATACAAATTAGCTCTACAGGAAAAACCTCAAGGGAGCAACCTTGACGTATTATTATAAAACAAATAACTTAACAAGGATCAATTAAAACACGCGACTCATAATTGCTAGCAATAAAAACACAAGAGAGATACCGTTTTAAAAAACTTTATTAAAAACAACAAGAGTCAAATACACAGCGATTTGAAAGCAATCTATTAAAATAGTCAAAAGAAAGCAAACCATCCTTTTTTTACACTGCGCACAATGTTTTACCTACCCCTCTCCCTTTTCAATTTTATTTCCCTCCTCAATTTTTTTCTTTTTTCCTTCTCCACAATTTTATTATTTTCCCTCCTCCACCATTATTATTATCAGTCCCTCCTCGATGTTTTTTATTCCCCTCCTTTACCTCCACCTCCTCATTTATTCTAGTATATATTTTTCCATCCACAAATACATCGACCTCCTAACGACTCTACATCAACCCCACATCGACCCCACATCGACCCCACATCGACCCTACATCGACCCCTCATCGACCCCACATCGACCCTACACTCAACTTTTTTTTTTCTTTTTAACACTGCTTCGTAAAAAGTGAAACTATATACCACCACCACCACATTTCTATTGTTTTGTCTCCACCACCACCGCCACATTTCTATTGTTTTCCCTCCACCACCACCACCACCACATTTCTATTGTTTTCCCTACACCACCACCACCGCCACATTTCTATTGTTTTCTCTCCACCACCACCACCACCGCCACCACATTTCTATTGTTTCCCCTCCACCACCACCACCACCACCACCACCACCGCCACATTTCTATTGTTTTTCCTCCACCACCACCTCCACCACATTTCTATTGTTTTCCCTCCACCACCACCACCGCCACATTTCTATTGTTTTCTCTCCACCACCACCGCCACGGCATTTCTATTGTTTCCCCTCCACCACCACCAACACCGCCACATTTCTACTGTTTTCTCTCCACCACCACCACCGCCACCCATTTCTTTCACCACTGTTTTCCCTCGAAAGGCCGAAGAGGCCAAAATGGTGGTGGAAGGGAAACAATAGAAATGTGGTGGCGGTGGTGGTGGTGGTGGTGGAGGGGAAACAATAGAAATGTGGTGGCGGTGGTGGTGGTGGTGGTGGAGAGAAAACAATAGAAATGTGGCGGTGGTGGTGGTGGAGAGAAAACAATAGAAATGTGGCGGTGGTGGTATATAGTCTCACTATTTAAGAAGCAGTGTTAAAAAGAAAAAGTTGAGTGTAGGGTCGATGTGGGGTCGATGAGGGGTCGATGTAGGGTCGATGTGGGGTCGATGTGGGGTTGATGTAGAGTCGTTAGGAGTTCGATGTATTTGTGGATGGAAAAATATATACTAGAATAAATGAGGAGGTGGAGGTAAAGGAGGGGAATAAAAAACATCACGGAGGGACTGATAATAAAAAATGGTGGAGGAGGGAAAATAATAAAATTGTGGAGAAGGAAAAAAGAAAAAATTGAGGAGGGAGAGGGGTAGGTAAAACATTGTGCGCAGTGTAAAAAAAGGATGGTTTGCTTTCTTTTGACTATTTTAATAGATTGCTTTCAAATCGCTGTGTATTTGACTCTTGTTGTTTTTAATAAAGTTTTTTAAAACGGTATCTCTCTTGTGTTTTTATTGCTAGCAATTATGAGTCGCGTGTTTTAATTGATCCTTGTTAAGTTATTTGTTTTATAATAATACGTCAAGGTTGCTCCCTTGAGGTTTTTCCTGTAGAGCTAATTTGTATTCAACTTTGGGCTTGCGAACTTACATAATTACCTGATAAGCAGCGCGTGAAAATGACAAGACTTTCATTTCCTCGAGATTGATGGGAGAAAACGTCAGACAAACTTAGAGAGTTTTCAGCTCCAATTTGTGTATGTTTTGTTTATATATATCCGAGTTTTAGCGCTAAATAAGAAGACGTAAACTAAATTGAAATAAAGACTTTTCAACTCCACTTTCTGTATGTGTTTTGTTTATGTACATCTGAGTTTTAGCGCTAAATAAGATATAGGAAGCCGTTTCTCGCGTTGCTAGGTGATCACTTCTCTTATTCCTATTTTTCTTTTAATAGACGGTCCGAAAACCGGGCTCAAGTTACTTAACGGGCAAGTCTAGGCAAGCCTATTGTTCCTATTGAAGTAGAGTGACGCTCATTAGTAAACCTAATCCAAATTAGTATGTAGGTTATAACAATGGGTGACGTCATTGACTAGGCACCTAATCCACCTAATCCATAGGCACCTAATCCACCTAATCCATCGCAAGGCTTATCTTCATCCCTATATAACTACTGTAGGAATACAACAAGAAACTTTTTGTCAAAGTTTTTGCGGTGAAATATTGCCGAAAAAATGTCGGGTGAATGTTTAAATCGCTCTACAATTCTCCAGTCGATTTCAACCTAAAATTCCCGCGATTTTCTAAAATTCATTTTGATGACTAAAATTCCAGATAAAATTCCGGAATTCAGTGTAGCTAAGCAAGAACGGACCTCGGCCCAGGCCCCGTACTAGAAGTTTCTGCTTCGTCTTACCCAAGCGGGAGAAACTGAGGAGACGCGTGTGGGCACTGGGGCAAAAAGGAGCTAAAAATGTCAACGGGGGTCAGAAGGACAAGGCCTCTCGCCCATACTGCTATGTTTTGCTCGTCCTCGCACGTCTCCCGTTTAGCTTAAGGAAACGGAAACCACTGTTACACAGGCTATCCCGGCCCAGACCCCGACTCCGTGTTTCGTTTGACAGTCGTTCACTTTGGTTTCAGTAGAATTCAGCATTATCGTCTGTCGATTTCCCTCATTTTTTCTTTAACATTTTGGCAGAATAATCTTTGTTCAGTGTAACAGTTGATATCTTTAAAACCTGATTTTTTTTCTCTTCAGGGTAAACTTTCAAAGTTTAATATTAAATTATATTTAGCGGGATCACTTTTCAAAGATGCAACAACAGCTTGTTTGGCTAAAAACTTAAATAGTATGCTTCTTCCCTTCCAGATATCAAAATGGCCTAACCTTACCCTGACTGGAACTATAATTTCATTCCTATTGATCTAGATCTTTTCCTTGTGAGTAGAAAACGCCTCACTCGGAGGACGTTAGAATTTACCAAACAATTGCCCTTGCAAACATGCGTAAATCACCCAAGTATTATATACATGAAGAAATCAAACTGAGACAGCTTGTGGTGATCTTAACAGTTTTATTTTTTCTGTTTAGATTTTAGAATTTCATCACAATTTATGAGTCCTTTTATTTACTATACATCTGAAGTGACTCAAAAAATAAATATCTTCGTTTAACTTTCAATGCAAAAGCCTTAAACCATAGATGCTTACAGTTTACATGAGAAAACAGCAATGCATGGTGATATTCAATATATTAGAAATATTGAACAGCAGTTAATCACTTTTTTCGATCAATATTGCAACAGTGCTGGATGCTGCACTCCTCAGCAACAACAACCTTGATAGCTCATTTTTCCTGTAGCAGTTTGTTTCAAATTAACATTTTCTTTCAGATAGAAGGCTGCAGGAAGCACCTGGATCTTAAAATCCCTACACAGAAGCTGGCCTAGAAGGTAAAATGATAATAATTATATAATGACACAAGAGTTCGTTTTGACATTTCTACTAGTCTAGAAGGATTTTTGAAAGCATTACTGCCAAACTGAGACCTCTTCTGCCAGGAAGTAATTTTGGGGCCAAACAAAAGTAGCCAATATTTAACCACAAGAGACTATAAAGGGGACAGAGAGGCCATCCCCCATATACACCCTATTCCATAGGTAATTCGTCTCGAGTTATTTTTAGAATCGGGATGAAGTTACCTCGCGCGAGGCGTGGATGTTTCGTGGAGGTTTCGCATGACCAAACGCCGTGCAAAACATGTCGGGCGAGAGGCAATGAAAGCGTAAAAAGATCGAGAGCATTCCTGAATATTGAAGCGAAATGAGTCGGCGCTCACCTGGGAAAAAGGAATCGCTGGACTCTTTGACAACCCGTGAAATCAGTTTAACTCGAAGTTGTCGTAACCTCAGTGCTTTAATAAAATGAGAAATTTCGCCGGTCTATTGAAACCGGTCGTTTGTACAATTTAGGGAGTTTAAGATCCAACGACGCGGACGACAACTAGAACGTCAAAAAAACAATAGGTTTAATTAGGAAAACAACAACTTCGCACGTGCAACACACTTTTTTGTTCATTTCTTTCCCGTTTTTGCACGACTACGACGTGAAAATGCCTAATTTCGCGTTTTATGGAGGACGTAAATAAGCAACGACGAAATTTTATTTCTCTTTCTGAGCTTGAATATGGTCCCTTGAAATTCAGCTTTAGGAGGGTTCGCCTACAATTGACAAAGTAAGTGGGCAGGAATAATCGCTATAAAGACTGAAAAAAAAATAAACATCAAACCAGAAATTGCTCTCTTCAAACTGTAAATTATAAATGATCCTGAAAGAATATTCAGTGTGTTAAGGATTTCCCTGCTCTACTGTTAGCTCTATACAAGAGAGGAAGGGCGATTCTTTTTTAATTTCGGTTTCGCTGACACAGCTTTCGCAGAAATCTCGCTGTAGTCGTTTTCGTCGACAAAAGGAATAGCAAAATCGCTCTCCGCGTCTTACCCCATTTTGTTCCGCGTCAATTCGTGGAGGACGCGTGGCTCTAGCGTGGGTCGTCCACGCGGAATACATTCGCGCTATGTGATTGGCTGTTGTCCAATCCCCCTTGGGTTCTGCGGTTCTAAAAATAACTCGAGACGAATTACCTATGGAATAGGGTGTATATGGGGGATGGCCTCTCTGTCCCCTTTATAGTCTCTTGTTAACCATAAATATATTCTCTTCTCCTCCTTTTTTCTTTTTCGATTTTTTCTTTTTTTCCCTGCCTTTTCTTTCACTACTTTGATTTTCGAGCTAATCAAGTGCAAAAAAAAAAAAAAACTTCCCTTTTTGCACTTTTTCGCTCTAAGGGCTGTAAATTTCTCTAGGTCCATTTTCAAAAAACTGGATTTTGAATTTAGGCTTTATGGCTAAGGTTAAAAGGCAATCGCACTAGTACACTTCACTAGTACTGCAGTTCAGGGAAACCTTCATTTCTTTTGCTTCACTCCATAAAGCCTGCAGTCAGAGCTCACTGCGTTGATTTGCTTATGTGAAAAAATATCCCAGAACAAACTGAAGAGACTTTACCTTCGTTGTCATCATCTTTTCGTAGACCGACATTTATCGGACGTGTAAGATCTTCGCTTTGCGCAATTTTCTGAAAAACACAACAAAGTCTTTTAGTTTAATTCTTTTTCTTTTCCTTTTATTAATAAATCTTCGTTACGTACATTTTGTATATATCCTTTTGAACAAATAAAAGAATTGTTTAAAAAATTCAATAGGCACCTTCTTTTTGGGTAAGCCAGAAAAATAAATCAGTCCAAAATAATAAAGTAATAAAAATATATAATCCAAAATAAATAATTAAAAAAATAAACGAAAATGAATCAGATTGAATGATGTCCTTCGAACACAGGTTAGATCCAATTCAATGATATTGTCACGTTTAGGCAACCTAATGAGATATTTACCTTTCCTGGTGCAGACATTTTGCTGAGAGTTTGTAGTTCAGGTAAAGCTTCGCCTGATAAGGTTTGTGAGCAGTACAATCACACTGTTGATTAAGCACCATGTCTTTATGTCTTTTATAGTCTTTGATGTTGTGTCAGGCAATAATCACGCGAGGTGCACATTAAATGGACTTTGTCAATAACCCTTCTATATATAGTCCAAAGAAACCTAACAAACCGATTTTGCCATCTTTTTTGTTCACAGAGGTAGGTGAATTGTTATTCTTGTCATATGCCTGCATCTTCTAACTTTCTTTAAGTCAAATCACGCGAAGGACACTATAAAAAGGTTTAAAACACGAGTCACAAGACAAACGTTTTTTTTGGATTTACTTTTTATCTAATGGTAAGACGCATTATTATTATTTTTTCAAAGCTGTTTTCATTGTTATTGTATCAAAACACATTACAAAACACCCCTCTGTAACAGCTAGAGCCAGTGAAACCCTACCCAGTGGTTTCATTTAGTCCCAGCCAGTGATAATTTAGCCTCCCGGTACCTGGCGCGAATAGTTTAATTTGTTTCTACCCGGCTAATTTTTGGTCAATTTGGTCAATTTCTATTGTGACTACCAAACCAGTATATATATTTCTTTATTCATATTTGTTTTTAAGGAAGCAAAACTATAAGACATTATTACCAATGACAAATGAAATCGGAGAGTATCAATGAAATCGAATCTCGCATAAAAAAAGTGTAAACCTCTTAGTTCTTTTTGCTATAGCAATATAATGTAAAATGGTTTCAAAACCGTTCATACCCTTAAAGAATACAGAGTTTGTATGTGAGTTGAAACAGGGTTCAGTTGTGATGGCTGCCGACCAGCTGTAAGACATAGTAGAGCTGCGTCCTTTGTTTAAGCCTGCAAGAAAGTGCTAACCTCCTCCTCTGTGGCCATTAAAAGTATTGTGATTTCTCTTCAATTTAGTGCAACGATTGATGTCAACAAAAGCACTTCATATAGATCTTGAACGATATTCTTTCTCCTGTATTATCATTTAGGAAGTCTATGTCAAATTTATTGACATTTGTTACCCCGGCTTGCTTTTTGCAGTCTTCGTTGGCTGTCGTTTCTATCGCCTTTCCCTTTCGCTTCTAGCTAGCCCGTGAAAATCATAGAGCTGAAACAGACTGTAATCCCTAAGCTTCTCCCAAGAAAAAAAAAAGGGTTTTCGGGGTTTTATTCGCTAAAAAAAACTTGTGAATAATTACTGAGTATAAGTATCTGTTTATTTGTAAGATAATGTGTGCACCCGGCACTCTGGTTTTGATTATTATCATTTTTTTCTAGTCTCTTTTTCTTAAAATAAAGTCCAGATTTTCATTTTTTTTTAAACACAAACTGGAGTGAAGCTCTACATAATTTATTAAGTCAATAAAACGTTGGCCTAGCTTTAAATATATAACCTTATAAAGATTCATCCAAAGTTAAATTTCTTTATTAAGAATTTTCAATGACAGTAACTGACTTTCTGCTTTAATATGTTCTCTGTTCGACAAAAACAACTCAGTGCTATTAGGCGTCATGTAAATTATTGATGAAATAAAACTCTTGACTACTGATTCATTTTCGTCTCCAAAAACAGCTTTTTAGAAACGCTCTGCAGAGTGTAAAGTTTTGAAAAAACTGTTTTTTTCCCTGTGCTTGTTTATTTCTTCCTCTTTCAACAGGTATGTTTCAACTGATATCCCTTGCTTGAAATCTCTTCTTTTGAAATGATTTATATTGAAATTTTCATGCCATACCGAAGCGAATTTAACCGCTATTTAATTCTAACCACAAGTTTCGTGCATGGACAAAAGAAACAGCTTGTCGTTAATTGGTCTTAAAAGAAAATAAAAGAGCTACAAAACGGAAATCCTATCCTCTCTTACCTACTACATCAGATCGGCGGCTCAGATGAATGTTGTTGACTCGACTAGCTTGATATAATTTAGTGTTAAGCCAGTTTGCCAGTAAAGGATATAAAGGTGAAATTCAGAATTAGGTTATAAATCGATAAAAACGTAAATGTAACCAAAATAACTAAGGTGTCATCACTGGCAAACAATTACAACAAGAACAGACCTCGGCCCAGGCCCCTTTACTAGTCAAGAAGTTTCTGTTTCCTTTTACTCAAGCGGGAGAAACTCAAGAGACGTGTGAGGGCACTGGGGCAAGAAGGAACTAAAAATTTCAACGTGGGTCGGGAGGGCAAGGCCCCTCGCCCATGCTGCTATGTTTTGCTCGTCCTCGCATATATCCTGTTTGGCTGTAGACAACCGTTCACGTTGGTTTCATTTGGAATTCAGCTTTAATGTATGACTATTTCCCTCATTTTTTCCTTTAAACTTTTGGCAGAATAATCTCAGTTCAGTGAAGAAATTGAGATGTTTCAACCTGATTTTTTTAGAGGAAACTTTCAAACCTATTAAAGTACATTTATTCTCACTTTTCAAGGATGCCACACCAGTATTTTTGGCTGAAAATTTGAATGGTATGCCTTTTTTCCTGCAGAAACGAGATGGCCAACCCTTACCCTGACTGGGACCATATATAATTTCATTCCTATTGTTCTTCCCTTGTGAATAGAAAACGCATCACCCAAGTGTCATATAGATGAAGAATTCAAAAGCAGCTTGTGATGATCTTAAAGGTTTTTTTTATTTTTTTCTGAGATTAGACCTTAAAACTTCATCACAATATAAGACTCCTTTAATTAACTACATACATCTCAACTGTGGCTTATTAAAATAAATATTTTCTTTTAAATTTCAATGCAAAAGCCTTAAACGATACATGCTAACAGATTACATCAGAAAAGAGCAAATATTAAACAGTAGTTAATTACTGCTTAACAACATCAATCACGCTGCAACAATGCTGGATGCTGCACTACTCAGCAACAACAACCTTGAGTGCTCATTTTTCCTGAAGCCGCAGACTGTTTGAAATTAACATTTTCATTCAGATAGAAGGCTGCAGGAAGCACCTGGATCTTGAAGTCCTTACCCAGAAGCTGGCCTAGAATGTAAAATGATAATAGTGATAAAATGACGCAAGAGTTTTGACATTTCTATATCTAGCGGGATTTTAGAGAAGATTACCGCTAAATAAACCTCTTCTGTCAGGCAGTTTTTTGGGGCCAAAAAAAAGTAGCCAATATAAAAACTAAGAATTTACCCATAAATTTATTATCTTCTCCTGCTTTCTTCGTCTTCACTACTTTCTATTTTTCCTTTCTTTTTCCTTTCTTGTGTGATTTTCAAGCTAATCGAGTGCAAAAAAACCTACCTTTATGCACTTTTTCACTCAGAGGGCTGCAAATTTCGCTAGGTTCATTTTCAAAAACTGGAATTCACTTTCATTTGGCTTTATGGCTAAGGTTAAAAAACGAAAAGAAATCGCGTTGCAGGACAGGGAAACCTTCATTTCTTTTGCTTCATTTCTTAAAGCCAGTCAAAACTCACTGCTTTGATTTGTTTAAGTGAAAAAATCTGAGAAGAGAAGAGACTTTACCTTCATTGTCATCATCTTTTCGTAGACCGACATTTATCGGACGGGTAAGATCGTCGCTTTGCGTAATTTTCTGAAAAACAAAAAAAATTGTCTTTAATTTTTCTTTTTGTTCTTTTATTAATAAATCAAAAATAAAAGAATGAAAATACAATATAATTAAAAATAAACAATTAAAAAATAATAGTAATGGAAAATGAATCAGATTGAATGATGCTCTTCGAACACAGTTTAGATCCAACTATGTGATATTTACCTTTCCTGGTGCAGACATTTTGCTGAGTGTTTTTAGGTAAAGCTTCGCTCGACTAGGTTTGTGAGTCCAATCGCACTGTTGATTAAACACCATGCCTTTATGTCTTTTATAGTCCTTGATGTTGTGTCACGCCATAATCACGCGAGGTGCACATTAAATGGACTTTGTCAATAACCCTTCTAAATATAGCATTGTACCTAGAACTTAACAACCGATTTTGCCATCTTTTGTGCTCACAGAAGTGGGGGAATTGTTATTCTAGTCATATGCCTCCATCTTCAAACTTTCGTTAAGTCAAATCATGCGAAGGACACTATTAAAAGGTTTAAAACACGAGTCACAAGACAAACGTTTCTTTGGTTTTACTTTTTATCTCAAGGTAAGTCGCATTATTATTTTTTCAAAGCTGTTTTCATGGTTATTGTATAAAACACATTACACACCTCTGTAACAGAGCCAGTGAAACCCTACCCAGCGGTTTAATCAGTCGGCTACCCAGTGAAAATTTAGCCTCCCGGTACCTGGCGCGAATTGTTTAATTTGTTTCTACCCGGCTAATCTTTTTTCCTCCCAGGTCAATTTCTAAGGTGACTATAAAACCAGTATATATATATTTCTTTATTCATATTTGTTTTTAAGGAAGCAAAACTATAAAACATTATCACCAATGACAAATGAAATCGGAAGGTATCAAATGAAATCGAATCTCGCATAAAAAAAGTTTAAACCTCTTAGTTCTTCTTGCTATAGCAATATAATGTAAAATGTTTTTAAAACTTTCATACCCTTAATTAGTTTCGTGTACATCCTGATACGCAAAACACTTTCCGCGCGTTAATAATAATTTGCTAAGATAAATGTGGATAAGTTCTCCTGTATAGATGGCCTGAAGTTTAACATGGTAATTGGATGCCTTAATTAGTCACGTGATCCTTATCTTGACAACTTTCAATCAAACTTAATCTTTACAACGCCTGTAAGCTGTCACGTAAGTTTCGTGTCAATAGGTTGCATATTTACATAGATAGACCACCCTCCCCCCTTCATTTTTTCATGTTTTTTTACGTACTTTAGATGACCCAGTACTTAATGTACCTCAAATCGTCTTGTATAAGTCTAATGGTACCACATGCAATCGACGTCACTGTCAGATAAATCATCAAAACGGAAAGCCCCTTTAATCCACTTTTTGGATATCTGCATGATTCCGTGTCGGTGGAACTTGGATTCCGGATTCCAATCGTTGGCAGGATTCTGGATAACTTGAGCTGAATTATGGATTCCAAAGTCAAGGATTCCGGATTCCACAAAATCTCCCTGATTCCGGAAGCAGAATTACCTAACATGGGCGATATTTTATATCAAAACTACCGAGGATTTATTCAGCTTTAAAACTACAGAAAGCCATAAGCTTTCTCCATCCTGCTTTAGATCACCGGAACTTTTAGCCATTAGAAAAGGTTGAGTGACGATTGGCTTTATAAGGTAAAGGATAAATTCTAGTAATTTTGTGGGCTGTATTCAATTTGTTGTTAAACAGCCAACTGGTTCGCCTCCTACCAGTTGGTATTCTTACTCAATAATTGACACTTTCTACCCTAATTTTCTGGCTAGAAAAAAAAAGTACAGTTAACTTTTTTTAGGACTAAAAAAATTGAACTTGAACTGGGCTATTTAAAAATAACCCTAAAAATTTCAAATGTTGCTTCTTTTATTTTTCTTAAAATTGGTATGGTCGAGTGGAAATTACGAGTGTTCTTTGAGTAAGTACAGAAACATGGGAAGACGTAAATAAAATATTGTCACATGTCACAAAACACACAAGCACTTGTAATTCATAATTCACTTTACTAAAAAGGAAAATACTGGCCGCGGGAAGAAACACTTTTGCAGCTCTTTGAAATACATGAGCATATTCGAGCTACCTCAAACTTGGTCAAAAACCCATTTGGTAAGTAAAGAGTAGTTGTACGTGGGGTCTCATGCAGCCAAACGTAGACTCAATCAGGGTCGAGGCCGGTGCCCAGGGTTGGGACAAGGACCGGGGCTGGGCTCGGGGTCTGTCTATCTGTCCGTCTCTTTGTTAGTTTGCGTTTTTTTCTTCTTCCTTTTTCAACAGGTATGTTTCAACTAATATCACTTACTATAAATCTCCTTTTTTTGAAATGATTCATATTGAAATTTTCATGCCCATACCTAAGCGAATTTAACCGCTATTTAATTCTAACCCCAAGTTTGGAGGGTAAAAGAAACAGCTTCTCGTTAAATAGTCGTAAAAGAAAATAAAAGAGATGTAAACGGGAAGCGTATCCTCTCTTACGTACTACATATCAGATCGGCGGCTCAGAGGAATGTTGTTGACTTGACTGGCTCGATACAATTTAGTGTTCAGCCAGTTTGCCTATAGAGGTTTACAGTAAAATCCAGAATTAGTCGATTATAACCTAAATGTAACCAAAATAACTTAGGTGTCAACCGGCAAACAATAGAGCAATTCCGATGATATATTAAAATTCACATTTGGCTGCTAGGCTTGGGGGAATAAAACAAAAGAAATCATCTTGAGGCTCAGCAATGAATATTATACATGTATTTCTTTTTTTTTTCATTCCCCCAAACCTCAGAGCCACGTATGATTTTTAATATATCGAAAATGGTCTATTAGAAATATGCTTAGCTATTGCATAATTCCCAAAATATTGCCGTAAAGTCTTTCCGGAATTTCCCCGAAAAAAGCTCTAAATTAAAATTCTTTTAGAAATGTCTTAAATTCTCCAAAAACTCTCTAAAATTCCCAAAAATTCTCTAAAAATTTCGGCTTTTTTTTTCATAGCAAGGGCCCCTTTTGGTGAATATCCGCTGATAAGTTGTCGTGTAGACGACTCTGATGAAAAGTCGCTGATTTGTTTTGCTCAGTAGTCAGTGCTCTTGACACTGCTGTGCCATGTAAGGGGACTAAGTCCTCTCTTGGTAGGTAGGAATACAACAAAAATCTTTTTGTCAAAGTTTTTGCCGTGAAATATTGCAGAAAAAATGTCGGGTGAATGTTAAAATTGCTGTAAAATTCTCCAGTCTGTCGATTTTAACCTAAAATTCCCGAGATTTTCTAAACTTCATTTTGATGACTAAAATTCCAGATAAAGTTCCGAAATTCAGTGTAGCTAAGCAAGAACAGACCCCGGCCCAGGCCCCGGTACTAGAGGTTTCTGCTTAGTCTTACTCAAGCGGGAGAAACTCAGGAGACGCGTGTGGGCACTGGGACAAAAAGGAGCTAAAAATGTCAACGGGGAACAGAAGGACAAGGCCTCTCGCTAGCTCGCCCATACTGCTTTGTTTTGCTCGTCCTCGCACGTCTCCTGTTTGGCTAAGCGGAAACCAGAATGACCCCAACTCCGTGTTTTGGTGGACAGGCATTCACTTTGGTTTCAATGGAATTCAGCATTATCGTCTGTCGATTTCCCTCATTTTTTCTTTAAAATTTCAGCAGAATAATCTCAGTTCAGTGTAGAAATTGAGATCTTTAAACCTGATTTTTTTTTCTTTTCAGAACAAAGTTTCAAAGCTATTAACATTTAGGCTCACTTTTCAAGGGTACATTACAACTGTATTTTTGGCTGAAAACTTACATGGTAGGCTTCTTCCCTTCCAGAATCGAAATGGCCGCTCTTACCCTGACTGGAACTATAATTTCATTCTTATTGATCTTTTCCTTGTGAATAGAAAACGCCTCACTCGGAGGACGTTAGAATTTACCAAACAATTGCCCCTGCAAAGATGGGTAAAATCACCCAAGTATTATATACATGAAGAAATCAAAATCAGCTTGTGGTGATCTTAAGAGTTTTTAATTTTCCTGTTTAGATTTTAAAATTTCATCACAATGTATGAGTCCTTTTATTTACTATAAATCTGAACTGGCTCATAAAATAAATATCTTCGTTTAACTTTCAATGCAAAAGCCTTAAACCATAGACGCATACAGTTCACATGAGAAAACAGCAATGGTTATATTCAATATATTAGAAATATTGAACAGCAGTTAATCACTTTTTTCGATCAATATTGCAACAGTGCTGGATGCTGCACTCCTCAGCAACAACAACCTTGATAGCTCATTTTTCCTGTAGCAGTTTGTTTCAAATTAACATTTTCTTTCAGATAGAAGGCTGCAGGAAGCACCTGGATCTTAAAATTCCTACACAGAAGCTGGCCTAGAAGGTAAAATGATAATAATTATATAATGACACAAGAGTTCGTTTTGACATTTCTACTAGTCTAGAAGGATTTTTGAAAGCATTACTGCCAAACTGCGACCTCTTCCGTCAGGAGGTAATTTTGGGGCCAAACAAAAGTAGCCAATATAAAAACTAAGAATTTAACCATAAATATATTCTGTTCTCCTCCTTTTTTCTTTCCCGCTTTTTTTTCCCTGCCTTTTCCTTTACTACTGTGATTTTCGAGCTAATCGAGTACAAAAAACAAAACAAAACAAAACAAACAAACAAAAAAAGAGGCCTTTTTGCACTTCTTCGCTCTAAGGGCTGCAAATTTCGCTAGGTTCATTTTCAAAAACTGGATTTTGAATTTTGGCTTTATGCTTATAAGGTTGAAAGACAATCGCACTGCAATTTAGGGAAACCTTCATTTCTTTTGCTTCTTTCCTTAAAGCCTGCAGTCAGAGCTCACTGCGTTGATTTGTTTATGTGAAAAAATATCCCAGAACAGACTGAAGAGACTTTACCTTCGTTGTCATCATCTTTTCGTAGACCGACATTTATCGGACGTGTAAGATCTTCGCTTTGCGCAATTTTCTGAAAAACATAACAAAGTCTTTCTTCTTCTTCTTTTTCTTTTATTAATAAATCTGCCTTACGTGCATTTTGTATATCCTTTCCAACAAATAAAAGAATTGTTTAAAAAATCAACAGGCACTTTTTTTTGGTTAAACCAAAATAATAAATCAATCCAAAGTAATAAAGTGATAAAAATATAATATAATCCAAAATAAATAATTAAAAAATAAACGAAAATGAATATGAGATATTTACCTTTCCTGGTGCAGACATTTTGCTGAGTGTTTTCAGGTAAAGGTTCGCTCGACTAGGTTTGTGAGTCCAATCACAATGTTGATTAAACACCAAGTCTTTATGTCTTTTATAGTCTTTGATGTTGTGTCAGGCCATAATCACGCGAGGTGCACATTAAATGGACTTTGTCAATAACCCTTCCATATATAGTCCATAGAAACCTAACAAACCGATTTCGCCATCTTTTTTGTTCACAGAAGTAGGTGAATTGTTATTCTTGTCATATGCCTGCATCTTCTAACTTTCTTTAAGTCATATCACGCGAAGGACACTATAAAGAGGTTTAAAAAACGAGTCACAAGACAAACGTTTTTTTGGATTTCCTTTTTATCTCATGGTAAGACGAATTATTATTATTATTTTTTCAAAGCTGTTTTCACTATTATTGTATCAAAACACATTACAAAACACCCCTCTGTAACAGAGCCAGTGAAATCCTACCCAGTGGTTTCATTCAGTCTCAGCCAGTGATAATTTAGCCTCCCGGTACCTGGCGCGAATAATTTAATTTGTTTCTACCCGGCTAATTTTTTTTCCTCCCAGGTCAATTTCTATTGTGACTACAAAACCAGTATATATATTTCTTTATTCATATTTGTTTTTAAGGAAGCAAAACTATAAATAATTATAACCAATGACAAATGAAATCGGATGGTATCAATTAAATCGAATCTCGCATGAAAAAGTGTAAACCTCTTAGTTCTTCTTGCTGTAGCAATATAATGTAAAATGTTTTCAAAACCGTTCATACCCTTAAAGAATACAGAGTTTGTATGTGAGTTGAAACAGGGTTCAGTTGTGATGGCTGCCGACCAGCTGTAAGACATAGTAGAGCTGCGTCCTTTGTTTAAGTCTGCGAGAAAGTGCTAACCTCCTCTTCTGTGGCCGTTAAAAGTATTATGATTTCTCTTCAATTTAGTGCAACGATTGATGTCAACAAAAGCACTTCATATAGATCTTGAACGATATTCTTCCTCCTGCATTATCATTTAGGAAGTCTATGTCAAACGTATTGACATTTGTTACCCCGCCTTGCTTTTTGCAGTCTTAGTTGGCTGTCGTTTGTATCGCCTTTCCCTTTCGCTTCTAACTAGCCCCTGAAAATAATAGAGCTGAAACAGACTGTAATCCCTAAGCTTCTTCCAAGAAAAAATAAAAAGGGTTTTGAGAATTTTATTCGCTAAGAAAAACTTGTCAATAATCACTGAGTATCAGTATCTGTTAATTTGTAAGATAATGTGTGTGTGGTTTTGATTATTATCATTTTTTTCTAGTCTCTTTTTCTTAAATTAAAGTCCAGATTTTCATTTTTTTTAAACACAAACTAGAGTGAAGCTCTACATAATTTATTAAGTCAATAAAACTTTGGCCTAGCTTTAAATATATAACCTACCTTATAAAGATTCATCCAAAGTTACATTTCCTTATTAAGAATTTTCAATGACAGTAACTGACTTTCTGCTTTTATATGTTCTCTGTTGGACAAAAACAACTCAGTGCTATTAGGCGTCATGTAAATTATTGATGAAATAAAACTCTTGACTATTGATTCATTTTCGTCTCCAAAAACACTGCTTTTTAAAAACGCTCTCCAGAGTGTAAAGTCTTGAAAAAACTGTTTTTTTCCCTGTGCTTGTTTATTTCTTCCTCTTTCATTTCAACAGGTATGTTTCAACTGATATCCCTTGCTTGAAATCTCTTTTTTTTTAAAATGATTTATATTGAAATTTTCATGCCATACCGAAGCGAATTTAACCACTATTTAACTCTGACCACAAGTTTGGTGCATGGGCAAAAGAAACAGCTTGTCGTTAATTGGTCTTAAAAGAAAATAAAAGAGCTACAAAACGGAAAGCCCATCCTCTCTTACCTACTACGTCAGATCGGCGGCTCAGATGAATGTTGTTGACTCGACTAGCTTGATATAATTTAGTGTTAAGCCAGTTTGCCAGTAAAGGATATAAAGGTGAAATTCAGAATTAGGTTATAAATCGATTATAACGTAAATGTAACCAAAATAACTAAGGTGTCAACAGGCAAACAATTACAACAAGAACAGGCCTCGGCCCAGGCCCCTTTACTAGTCAAGAGGTTTCTGTTTCCTTTTATCTAAGCAGGAGAAACTCTGTCAAGAGACGTGTGAGCGCACTGGGGCAAAAAGGAACCAAACATTTGAACGCGGGTCGGGAGGGCAAGGCCCCTCGCCCATGCTGCTATGTTTTGCTCGTCCTCGCATATATCCTGTTTGGCTGTAGACAACCGTTCACGTCGGTTTCATTTGGAATTCAGCTTTAATGTATGACTATTTCCCTCATTTTTTCTTTAAACGTTTGGCAGAATAATCTCAGTTCAGTGTAGAAATTGAGATGTTTCAACCTGATTTTTTTGAGAGCAAACTTTCGAAGCTATTAAAGTACATTTATGCTGACTTTTCAAGGACGCCACACCAGTATTTTTGGTTGAAAATTTGAATGGTATGCTTTCTTTCCTCCAGAAACGAAATTGCCTACCCTTACTCTGACTTGGACCATATATAATTTCATTCTTATTGTGCTTTCCCTTGTGAATAGAAAACGCATCACCCAAGTGTTATATAGATGAACAAATCAAATGCAGCTTGTAATGATCTTAAAGGTTTTTTTTATTTTTTTCTGAGATTAGACCTTAAAATTTCATCATTATATATGACTCCTTTCAAAGGAGTCATATAACTACATAAATCTGATCTGTGGCTTATAAAATAAATATTTTCTTTTAAATTTCAGTGCAAAAGCCTTAAACCATAGATGCTAAAAGTTTACATGAGAAAAGAGCAAATATTAAACAGTAGTTAATTACTGCTTAACAACATCAATCACGCTGCAACAGTGCTGGATGCTGCACTCCTCAGCAACAACAACCTTGTGTGCTCATTTTTCCTGAAGCCGCAGACTGTTTGAAATTAACATTTTCATTCAGATAGAAGGCTGCAGGAAGCACCTGGATCTTGAAATCCTCACACAGAAGCTGGCCTAGAATGTAAAATGATAATTATAGTGATAAAACGACACAAGAGTTTTGACATTTCTATATCTAGCATCTAGCATTACCGCCAAATAGACCTCTTCTGTCAGGCAGTTTTTTGGAGCCAAACAAAAGCAGCCAATATAAAAACTAAGAATTTACTTATAAATTTATTCTCTTGTCCTGCTTTCTTCGTCTTCACTACTTTTTATTTTTCCTTTCTTTTTCCTTTCTTGTGTGATTTTCAAGCTAATCGAGTGCAAAAAACCCTACCTTTTTGCACTCTTTCACTCAGAGGGCTGCAAATTTCGCTAGGTTCATTTTCAAAAACTGGAATTCACTTTCATTTGGCTTTATGGCTAAGGTTAAAAAACGAAAAGAAATCGCATTGCAGGACAGGGAAACCTTCATTTCTTTTGCTTCATTTCTTAAAGCCAGTTTAAACTCACTGCTTTGATTTGTTTAAGTGAAAAAAATCTCAGAAGAGAAGAGACTTTACCTTCATTGTCATCATCTTTTCGTAGACCGACATTTATCGGACGGGTAAGATAGTTGCTTTGCGTAATTTTCTGAAAAACAAAAAAAATTGTCTTTAATTTTTCTTTTTGTTCTTTTATTAATAAATCAAAAATAAAAGAATAAAAATACAATATAATTAAAAATAAACAATTAAAAAATAACAGTAATGGAAAATGAATAAAATTGAATGATGCTCTTCGAACACAGTTTAGATCCAACTATGTGATATTTACCTTTCCTGGTGCAGACATTTTGCTGAGTGTTTTCAGGTAAAGCTTCACTCGAGAAGGTTTGTGAGTCCAATCACAATGTTGATTAAACACTATGTCTTTATGTCTTTTATAGTCTTTGATGTTGTGTCAGGCTATAATCACGCGAGGTGCACATTAAATAGACTATGTTAATATCCCTTTTATATATAGTATTGTACCTAGAACTTAACAACCGAATTTGCCATCTTTTTTGTTCACAGAAGAGGGTGAGTTGTTCTTCTTGTCATAAGTGCATCTTCAAACTTTCTTTAAGTCAAATCACGCGAAGGACAATATAAAAAGGTTTAAAACACGAGTTACAAGACAAACGTTTCTTTGGTTTTACTTTTTATCTCAGGGTAAGACTCGCATTATTATTTTTTCAAAGCTGTTTTCATGGTTATTGTATAAAAACACATTACACCCCTATGTAACAGAGCCAGTGAAACCCTACCCAGTGGTTTCATTCAGTCTCAGCCAGTGATAATTTAGCCTCCCGGTACCTGGCGCGAATAGTTTAATTTGTTTCTAACCGGCTATTTCTTTTTTCCTCCCAGGTCAATTTCTATTGTGACTACAAAACCAGTATATATATTTCTTTATTCATATTTGTTTTTAAGGAAGCAAAACTATAAAACATTATCACCAATGACAAATGAAATCGGATGGTATCAAATGAAATCGAATCTCGCATAAAAAATTGTAAACCTCTTAGTTCTTCTTGCTGTAGCAATATAATGTAAAATGTTTTCAAAACCGTTCATACCCTTAAAGAATACAGAGTTTGTATGTGAGTTGAAACAGGGTTCAGTTGTGATGGCTGCCGACCAGCTGTAAGACATAGTAGAGCTGCGTCCTTTGTTTAAGCCTGCAAGACAGTGCTAACCTCCTCTTCTGTGGCCATTAAAAGTATTGTGATTTCTCTTCAATTTAGTTCAACGATTGATGTCAACAAAAGCACTTCATATAGATCTTGAACGATATTCTTTCTCCTGCATTATCATTTAGGAAGTCTATGTCAAACGTATTGACATTTGTTACCCCTGCTTGCTTTTTGCAGTCTTTGCTGACTGTTGTTTGTATCGCCTTTCCCTTTCGCTTCTAACTAGCCCGTGAAAATCAAAGAGCTGAAACAGACTGTAATCCCTAAGCTTCTCCCAAGAAAAAAAAAGCGTTTTGAGGGTTTTATTCGCTAAGAAAAACTTGTGAATAATTACTGAGTATCAGTATCTGTTTATTTGTAAGATAATGTGTGTGTGGTTTTGATTATTATCATATATTTCTAGTCTCTTTTTCTTAAATTAAAGTCCAGATTTTCCTTTTTTTTTTAAACACAAACTGGAGTGATGCTCTACATAATTTATTAAGTGAATAAAACTTTGGCCTAGCTTTAAATATATAACCTACCTTATAAAGATTCATCCAAAGTTACATTTCCTTATTAAGAATTTTCAATGACAGTAACTGACTTTCTGCTTTTATATGTTCTCTGTTGGACAAAAACAACTCAGTGCTATTAGGCGTCATGTAAATTATTGATGAAATAAAACTCTTGACTATTGATTCATTTTCGTCTCCAAAAACACAGCTTTTTAAAAACGCTCTCCAGAGTGTAAAGTCTTGAAAAAACTTTTTTTTTTTTCCTGTGCTTGTTTATTTCTTCCTCTTTCAAGAGGTATGTTTCAACTGATATCCCCTGCTTGAAATCTCTTTTTTTGAAATGATTTATATTGAAATTTTCATGCCATACCGAAGCGAATTTAACCGGTATTTAATTCTAACCACAAGTTTGGTGCATGGGCAAAAGAAACAGCTTGTCGTTAATTGGTCTTAAAAGAAAATAAAAGAGCTACAAAACGGGTTTGCCCATCCTCTCTTACCTACTACGTCAGATCGGCGGCTCAGATAAATGTTGTTGACTCGACTAGCTTGGTATAATTTAGTGTTAAGCCAGTTTGCCAGTAAAGGATATAAAGGTGAAATTGAGAATTGCGCTATAAATCGATTACAACATAAATGTAACCAAAATAACTCCCCCTCCCCGTTTTGCGCCTGCCACGCCGGCTAACAATTCCAACAAGAACCTGACCTCGGCCCAGGCCCCTTTACTAGTCAAGAGGTTTCTGTTTCCTTTTACTCAAGTGGGAGAAACTCTGTAAAGAGACGTGTGAGGGCTCTGGGGCAAAAAGGAACTAAAAATTTCAACGCGGGTCGGGAGGGCAAGGCCCCTCGCCCATGCTGCCTTGTTTTGCTCGTCCTCGCATATATCCTGTTTGGCTGTAGACAACCGTTCACGTTGGTTTCATTTGGAATTCACCTTTAATGTATGACTATTTCCCTCATTTTTTCCTTTAAACTTTTGGCAGAATAATCTCAGTTTAGTGTAGTAATTGAGATGTTTCAACCTGATTTTTTTAGAGCAAACTTTTAAAGGTATTAAACTACATTTATTCTCTCTTTTCAAGGACGCCACACCAGTTTTTTCTGGCTGAAAATTTGAATGGTATGCCTTTTTTCCCCCAGAAACGAGATGGCCTACCCTTACCCTGACTTGGACCATATATAATTTCATTCCTATTGTTCTTTCCCTTGTGAATAGAAAACTGGCCGCATGAAGAAACACTTTTGCAGCTCTTTGAAATACATGAGCATATTCGAGCTAACTCAAACTTCGCCAAAACCCCAATTAGTAAGTAAGAGTAGTTGTACGTCGGGTCTCATGCAGCAAAACTTTAGAATCCTCAATCAGGGTCAAAGCAGGTGCTCGGGGTTGGGACCAGGACCGGGGCTGGGCTCGGGGTCTGTCTATCTGCCCGTCTGTTTGTTTGTTTGCGTTTTTTTTTCTCCCTTTTTCAACAGGTATGTTTCAACTAATATCACTTACTATAAATCTCTTTTTTTGAAATGATCAATATTGAAATTTTCATTCCATACCGAAGCGACCCTGACTGGGACCATATATAATTTGATTCCTATTGTTCTTTCCCTTGTGAATAGAAAACGAATCACCCAAGTGTCATATAGATGAAGAATTCAAAGCAGCTTGTGATGATCTTAAAGGGTTTTTTTAATTTTTTTTTCTGAGATTAGACCTTAAAATTTCATCACAATATAAGATTCCTTTAATTAACTACATACATCTGAACTGTGACTTATAAAATAAATATTTTCTTTTAAATTTCAATGCAAAAGCCTTAAACCATACATGCTAACAGTTTACATGAGAAAAGAGCAAATATTAAACAGTAGTTCATTACTGCTTAACAACATCAATCACGCTGCAACAGTGATGGACGCTGCACTCCTCAGCAACAACAACCTTGTGTGCTCATTTTTCCTGAAGCCGCAGACTGGTTGAAATTAACATTTTCATTCAGATAGAAGGCTGCAGGAAGCACCTGGATCTTGAAATCCTCACACAGAAGCTGGCCTAGAATGTAAAATAATAATTATAGTAATAAAAAGACACAAGAGTCTTTGCATTTCTAAATCTAGCAGGATTTTTGAAAGCATTACCGCCAAATAGACCTCTTCTGTCAGGGAGTTTTTTAGCGGGCCAAACAAAAGCAGCCAATATATAAAATCTAAGAATTCTACCATAAATTTATTCTCTTGTCCTGCTTTCTTCCTCCTCACCACTTTCTATTTCTCCTTTCCTTTTCCTTTGTTTATGTGATTTTTAAGCTAATCGAGTGCAAAAAAACCTACCTTTTTGCACTTTTTCACTCAGAGGGCTGCAAATTTCGTTAGGTTCATTTTCGAAAACTGGAATTCACTTTCATTTGGCTTTATGGCTAAGGTTAAAAAACGAAAAGAAATCGCTTTGCAGGGCAGTGAAACCCTCATTTCTTTTGCCTCATTTCTTAAAGCCAGTCAAAGCACACTGCGTTGATTTGTTTAAGTGAGAAAAATCTCAGAAGAGAAGAGACTTTACCTTCATTGTCATCATCTTTTCGTAGACCAACATTTATGGGATGTGTAAGATCGTCGCTTTGCGCAATTTTCTGAAAAACAAAAAAATTTGTCTTTAATTTTTCTTTTTCTTCTTTTATTCATAAATAAATAATAAAAGAATAAAAATACAATATAATTAAAAAGAAACAATTAAAAAATAATAATAATAGTAATGGAAAATGAATCAGATTGAATGATGCTCTTCGAAAACAGTTTAGATTTTAACTATGTGATATTTACCTTTCCTGGCGCAGACATTTTACTGAGAGATTCTAGTTCAGGTAAAGCTTCACTCGAGAAGGTTTGTGAGTCCAATCACAATGTTGATTAAACACCATGTCTTTATGTCTTTTATAGTCTTTGATGTTGTGTCAGGCCATAATCACGCGAGGTGCACATTAAATAGACTATGTTAATATCCCTTCTATTTATAGTATTGCATCTAGAACTTAACAACCGAATTTGCCATCTTTTTTGTTCACTGAAGTGGGTGAATTGTTCTTCTTGTCATAAGTGCATCTTCGAACTTTCTTTAAGTCAAATCACGCGAAGGACACTATAGAAAGGTTTAAAACACGAGTCACAAGACAAACGTTTCTTTGGTTTTACTTTTTATCTCAGGGTAAGACTCGCATTATTATTTTTTCAAAGCTGTTTTCATGGTTATTGTATAAAAACACATTACACCCCTCTGTAACAGAGCTAGTGAAACCCTACTCAGCGGTTTAATCAGTAGGCTACCCAGTGATAATTTAGCCTCCGATCCCGGTACCTGGCGCGAATAGTTTAATTTGTTTCTACCCAGCTATTTCTTTTTTCCTCCCAGGTTAATTTCTATTGTGACTACAAAACCAGTATATATATTTCTTTATTCATATTTGTTTTTAAGGAAGCAAAACTATAAAACATTATCACCAGTGACAAATGAAATCGGAAGGTATCAAATGAAATAGAATCTCGCATAAAAAAGTTTAAACCTCTTAGTTCTTCTTGCTATAGCAATATAATGTAAAATGTTTCTTAATTTTTCATACCCTTAATTAGTTTCGTGTACATCCTGATACGCAAAACACTTTCCGCGCTTAAATAATAATAATTTGCTAAGATAAGTGTGCATAAGTTCTCCTGTATAGATGGCCTGAAGTTTAACATGGTAATTGGATGCCTTAATTAGTCACGTGATCCTTATCTTGACAACTTTCAATCAAACTTAATCTTTACAACGCCTGAAAGCTGTCACGTAAGTTTCGTGTCAATACGTTGCATATTTACGTAGATAGACCACCCTCGCGCCTTCATTTTTTCATGTTTTTTTTTACGTACTTTAGATGACCTAGTCCTTAATGTACCTCAAATTGTCTTGTGTGAGTCTAATGGTACGCGCATGCAATCGACGTCATTATCAGATAAATCATCAAGCAAGCCCCTTTAATCGATTTTTTTGGATATCTGCATGATTCCTTGTCAGTGGAACTTGGATTCCGGATTCCAATCGTTGGCAGGATTCTGGATAACTTGAGCTGAATTATGGATTCCAAAGTCAAGGATTCCGGATTCCACAAAATCTCCCTGATTCCGGAAGCAGAATTACCTAACATGGGCGATATTTTATATCAAAACTACCGAGGATTTATTCAGCTTTAAAACTACACAAAGCCACAAGCTTTCTCCATCCTGCTTTAGATCACCGGAGCTTTTAGCCTTTAGAAAAGGTTGAGTGACGATTGGCTTTATAAGGTAAAGGATAAATTCTAGTAATTTTGTGGGCTGTATTCAATTTGTTGTTAAACAGCCAACTGGTTCGCCTCCTACCAGTTGGTATTATTACTCAATAATTGACACTTTCTACCCTAATTTTCAGGCTAGAAAAAAAAAGTACAGTTAACTTTTTTAGGACTAAAAAAATTGACCTTGAACTTGGCTATTTAAAAATAACCCTAAAAATTTTCAAATGTTGCTTCTTTTATTTTTCTTAAAATCGGTATGGTCGAGTGGAAATTACGAGTGTTCTTTGAGTAAGTACAGAAACAAGGGAAGACGTAAATGAAATATTGTCACATGTCACAAAACACACAAGCACTTGTAATTCATAATTCACTTTACTAAAAAGGAAAATACTGGCCGCGAGAAGAAACACTTTTGCGGCTCTTTGAAATACATCAGCATATTCGAGCTAACTCAAACTTGGTCAAAAACCCATTTGGTAAGTAAAGAGTAGTTGTACGTCGGGTCTCATGCAGCAAAACGTAGACTCAATCAGGGTCGAAGCTGGTGCTCGGGGTTGGGACCAGGGCCGGGGCTGGGCTCGGGGTCTGTCTATCTGTCCGTCTGTTTGCGTTTTTTCTCCCTTTTTCAAGAGGTATGTTTCAGCTAGTATCACTTACTATAAATCTCCTTTTTTTCAAAATGATTGATATTGAAATTTTCATGCCATACCGAAGCGAATTTAACCGCTATTTAATTCTAACCTCAAGTTTGGTGGGTAAAAGAAACAGCTTCTCGTTAAATGGTCGTAAAAAAAAATAAAAGAGATATAAACGGGAAGCGTATCCTCTCTTACCTACTACATATCAGATCGGCGGCTCAGAGGAATGTTGTTGACTTGACTAGCTCGATACAGTTGCCAGTAAAGGCTTACATGCAGATTAAATCCAGAATTAGGTTGTAAATCGATTATAACGTAAATGTAGCCAAAATAACTAAGGTGTCAACCGGCAAACAATAGAGCAATTCAGATGATATATTGAAATTCATATTTGGCTGCTATAGGCTTGGAGGAATAAAACAAAAGAAATCATCTTGAGGCTCAGCAATGAATATTATACATGTATTTCTTTTGTTTTATTTCCCCAAACCTCAGAGCCACGTATGATTTTTGATATATCGAGAATGGTCGATTAGAGATAGGCTTAGCTATTGCATAATTCCCAAAATATGGCCTTAAAGTCTTTCCGGAATTTCCCCGAAAAAAGCTCTAAATTAAAATTCTTTCAGAAATGTCTTAAATTCTCTAAAAACTCTCTAAAGTTCCCAAAAATTCTCAAAAAATTTCCGCTTTTTTTTTTCATAGCGAGGGCCCCTTTTGGTGAATATCCGCTGATAAGTTGTAGTGTAGACGGATCTGATGAAAAGTCGCTAAATTGTTTTCCTCAGTAGTCAGTGCTCTTGACACTGCTGTAGCATGTAAGCGGACCGAGCCCTCTCTTGGTCGGTAGGAATACAACAAAAAACTTTTTTGTCAAAGTTTTTGCCGTGAAATATTGCAGAAAAAATGTCGGGTGAATGTTAAAATTGCTGTAAAATTCTCCAGTCCGTCGATTTTAACCTAAAATTTCCGAGATTTCCTAAACTTCATTTTAATGACTAAAATTCCAGATAAAATTCCGGAATTCAGTGTAGCTAAGCAAGAACAGACCTCGGCCAAGGCCCCGGTACTAGAGGTTTTTGCTTAGTCTTACCCAAGCGGGAGAAACTCAGGAGACGCGTGTGGGCACTGGGGCAAAAAGGAGCTAAAAATGTCAAGGAGGGTCTGAAGGACAAGGCCTCTCGCCCTACTGCTATGTTTTGCTCGTCCTCGCACGTCTCCTGTTTGGCTAAACGGAAACCGGAATGACCCCGACTCCGTGTTTCGGTGGACAGCCATTTACTTTGGTTTCAGTGGAATTCAGCATTATCATCTGTCGATGTCCCTCATTTTTTAAAATTTCAGCAGAAAAATCTCAGTTCAGTGTAGAAATTGAGATCTTTAAACCTGATTTTTTTTCTTTTCAGAACAAACTTTCAAAACTATTAACATTTAGGCTCACTTTTCAAGGGTGCATTACAACTGTATTTTTGGCTGAAAACTTACATGGTAGGCTTCTTCCCTTCCAGAATCGAAATGGCCGCCCTTACCCTGACTGGAACTATAATTTCACTCTTATTGATCTTTTCCTTGTGAATAGAAAATGCCTCGCTCGGAGGACGCTAGAATTTACCAAACAATTGCCCCTGCAAAGATGGGTAAAATCACCCAAGTATTATATACATGAAGAAATCAAAATCAGCTTGTGGTGATCTTAAGAGTTTTTATTTTTTCTGTTTAGATTTTAAAATTTCATCACAATGTATGAGTCCTTTTATTTACTACATACATCTGAACTGCCTCAAAATAAATATCTTCGTTTAACTTTCAATGCAAAAGCCTTAAACCATAGACGCATACAGTTTACATGAGAAAACAGCAATGTATATATTCAATATATAATAGAAATATTGAACAGCAGTTAATCACTTTTTTAGATCAATATTGCAACAGTGCTGGATGCTGCACTCCTCAGCAACAACAACCTTGATAGCTCATTTTTCCTGTAGCAGTTTGTTTCAAATTAACATTTTCTTTCAGATAGAAGGCTGCAGGAAGCACCTGGATCTTAAAATCCCTACACAGAAGCTGGCCTAGAAGGTAAAATGATAATAATTATATAATGACACAAGAGTTCGTTTTGACATTTCTACTAGTCTAGAAGGATTTTTGAAAGCATTACTGCCAAACTGCGACCTCTTCTGTTAGGAAGTATTTTTGGGGCCAAACAAAAGTAGCCAATATAAAACTAAGAATTTAACCATATATATGTTCTGTTCTCCTCCTTTTTTCTTTCTCGCTTTTTTCTTTTTTCCCCTACCTTTTCCTTCACTACTGTGATTTTCGATCTAAAAGAGTGCAAAAAAAAAAAAAAAAAAGAAAAAAAAAGAACCCCTCCTTTTGCACCTTTTCGCTCTAAGGGCTGCAAATTTCGTTAGGTTCATTTTCAAAAACTGGATTTTGAATTTTGGCTTTATGGCTGAAGGTCAAAAATAATCGCACTGAAATTCAGGGAAACCTTGCTTCGCTTCTTTTGCTTCATTCCTTAAAGCCTGCAGTCAGAGCTCACTGCGTTGATTTGTTTATGTGAAAAAAAATCTCAGAAGAGACTGAAGAGACTTTACCTTCGTTGTCATCATCTTTTCGTAGACCGACATTTATCGGACGTGTAAGATCTTCGCTTTGCGCAATTTTCTGAAAAAGATAACAAAGTGTTTAATTCTTCTTCTTTTTCTTTTATTAATAAATCTGCATTACGTACATTTTGTATATCCTTTGGCACCTTCTCTTTGGGTACATGTAAGCCAGAATTGACAATCCAAAGTAATAAAGAATTAAAAATATAACATAATCCAAAATAAATAATTAAAAAAACAAACGAAAATGAATCAGATTGAATGATGTCCTTCGAACACAGGTTAGATCCAATTACGATGATATTGTTACGTTTAGGCAACCTAACGAGATATTGACCTTTCCTGGTGCAGACATTTTGCTGAGTGTTTTCAGGTAAAGCTTCACTCGAGACGGTTTGTGAGTCCAATCACACTGTTGATTAAACACCATGTCTTTATGTCTTTTATAGTCTTTGATGTTGTGTCAGGCCATAATCACGCGAGGTACACATTAAATGGACTTTGTCAATATCCCTTCTATATATAGTGCGTAGAACCTAACAAACCGATTTCATCTTTTTTGTTCACAGAGGTGTCTTCAAACTTTTTTTTAAGTAAAATCACGCGAAGGACACTATAAAAAGGTTTTTTTCGTATTTTAAAAAATACGAGCCACAAGACAAACCTTTCTTTGGTTTTACTTTTTATCTCATGGTAAGTCGCATTATTATTTTTTCAAAGCTGTTTTTATGGTTACTGTATAAAAACACATTACAAAACACCCCTCTGTAACAGAGCTAGTGAAACCCTACACAGTGATTTAATTCAGTCGGCTACCCAGTGATATTTAGCCTCCCGGGTACCTGGCGCGAATAATCTGTTTCTCCCCGGCTAAATTTTTTTCTTTCAGGTAAATTTCTGTTGTGACTACAAAAGCAGTATATTTTTATATTCATATTTGCTCTAAGGGAAAAAAAACTATAAAACATTATTACCACTGACAATTGAAATCGGAGGCTGTTAAATGAAATCGATCTCGCATAAAAAAGTGTAAACCTCTTTAGCTCTTCTCGCTAGAACAATATGTAAAAGGTTTTTTAAAAGTTTCATACCAGTAAAGATGTTAGACCATTTTAGCTTTTATGGGAGATACATAACCGAGCAAAAAAAAGTGAAAAATAAGACAACTCGGTGACGTTGTTTCCGAGAACCCGGTGAAGATATAGATTCCACTGGATCTCAATTACAGAGGGGCATGTAAAAAACGCGAAAATCCCCGGCGTTTTATTTTCGTGTTCGGGTTTCACAATTCCGCGGAACCGACTGTCTCGGATTCTGGAAAGGGCTGGTCCGCGACCGCCAACGGGAATGTAAAAATAGAGTTTGTATGTGAGTTAATGTTTGTTTCTAATAATGTTTATTTCTTATATTGCGCAGTCTAACATGCAATAAAGATATGATCGAATGCGCATTACAACACTAAAATCTTAAAGTAATAAATGGCTAATCCAAATAATGATAATAATAATAATAATTTCCAATTTTCGGAAAACAATAAAAGTAAAATATGAGTTAATAGAAGAACTAATAAAAAGCTAGTTTAAAAAGATGTGTCTTTAGTAAAACTTTAAAAATGTTCAATGATTGACATTGTCTAATTTCTAGAGGGAGTCGGTTCCATACTTTGGGCGCAGCATTTTCAAACGCCCTATCCCCGAGTGTCTTTTTTGTTCTATAGGTATTGTCCATTAGGAGTATGCCCCGGTATGATCTCAACTGATATCGCGAGCTCTCTTTGATTTTTATCAAGTCTAAAAGATATTGTGGTGCGACGCCGTAGATACATTTGTGAACTAGCATTGCTATCTTGAATTCTATTCTGTGGGTAACCGGAAGCCAGTGCAGGTCGATCAGGGATGGTGTGATAGGATCATACCTAGATATAGTACATACCAGCCAGTGAGTTGTTCAAAACGGGATTTTGTGATGGCGGCCGACTAGCCGTAAATAGAGCTGCTTCAACTGTTTAAGTCTGCAAGAAAGTGCTAACCTCCTCTTTTGTGGCCATTAAAGCTAGTATTGGATTTCTCTTCAATTTAGTGCAATGATTGATGTCAACAAAAGCACTTTACATAGAACTTGAACGATATTCTTCCTCCTGCATTATCATTTAGGAAGTTTCTGCCAAATTTGTTGACATTTGTTACCCCGGCTTCCGTTTTGCAGTCTTCTCTGGATGACCTTTATATCGCCTTTCCCTTTCGCTTCGAGTTCTAACTTATTAGCCCCTGAAAATCATAGAGCTGAAACAGACTGTTATCCCTGAGCTCAGTTCTCCAAAGCAAAAAAAAAAGGGTTTTGAGGGTTTTATTCGCTAGGAAAAACTTGTGAACAATTACTGAGTATAACTCTGTTTATTTGTAAGATAATGTGTGCACTCGGCACACTGGTTTTGATTATTATCATTTTTTTCTAGTCTGTTTTTCTTAAATGGCGTCAACAAGTCCCGATTTTCAATTTTTTTTAAACACAAACTGGAGTGAAGCTCTAAATAATTTATTAAAACAATAAAACGTTGGCCTAGCTTTAAATATATAATCTACCTTATTCGAAAAGATTCATTCAAAGTTACATTTTTTATTAACAATTTTAAATGACAGTATACTAACTGACTTACCGCTTTAAATGTTCTCTGTTCGAAATAAACACTTCTGTCAGTGCAAAATATGTTAACAGTTCTCTATGAGACGTCATGTAAATTATTGATGAGATAAAACTCTGTTGATTGATTTTCGTCTTCAAAAACACAGCTCTTTTACGCTCTCCAGAGTGAAAAGAAAAAACCGTCTTTTTTTGTGAGTCTGGCCAGATGGTTTTGACTAGTGTTTCATTGCCAAGTAAAACGCGATACTATGCATTTTCCCCCTATTTGTTTGCTCGCCCGTTTTTCCCAAGAACTCAGTGTTAATTTACTATAGCAACTACAATTCGTCCTCTAAATTATTAGAGTTTATTTAGTTTCTGTTTTCTAACCCCGATCTTACGTTGATCTCTTCGCTCACGTTCGCTCGCAAGGATGATCTTATGCAGCATTGAAAAAGCTTATGGTTTAGGTCTTTCAGTTTTTATTTATAGAAAGAAGCTAATAACAGGGCTCACATTATTCTATCTATCGATGAGGACGTTTTAGAAAGGAAAATGAGTTTATCACATGCGCGCAGATGTAAGACCGCTGAACCTCCAGTAATGGCCACCTCTCCACAACGGCCGCTTTTTTGGGCGGACATTTCATACTTTGACTCTTTTTTAAACCTCTGTACAACGGCCACCTCTCTATAACGGCCCCGGCCACTTTCTTCTGTCCCCGAGGTAGCCTTTGTGGGGAGGTTTAACTGTACTTTGTGCATCTCAAGCAAGTGGTAAGTTTTAAGCCTGGTACCACGATTGCTCACAGTTATGATTTCATATTACCTCTTCTATAAGTTAGCCGCTCGACTTCTCTTTTTGTGTCTCGTTTCAAAAAACGCGTTAACCAAAGGATTGACTGCCAAATTAGCGACCAACAAGACGGTAACTACCAGTGCAAGATTATCAGACATGTCTCAAACAAACACGGTTCTCAGGATTAGATAGTCTTTTACTAGATGACATGCCAAGAAAAACACCACTATAGCAATAATGAGGCGTGCTGAGTTGTGTTTACGTCTTATAGGCGGAGCTTATGACGTCAGCGACACCCTAGTATGCAGTTTCTTCCTGAGAGACTCCATTGCAGAAATGGGGCGTGACTGTGCGCGAATTACGGTCAGAATACGTACAACAGCATAGACAAGCAGAACTGAACAAAATATGTCAAAACCAGAGACACCAGGTAGACGCAGCACTTTTAAAACAGTGAGTGAGCTCGTGGGCGTACATTTCCAGGGAAAGATACAGCGATATCAACAAGGGAATTGCCCATGCAAACAGAATGACCCTTCCAGGACGTCTCACAGTGATAGACGTTATGTATTTAAAGGGGATGAACGATAGCTGTGTAACGATCCCAAGTTAAAACGCAGAGATTTGCAACCGAAGAGTGAACGAGAAACCAGTACGCTGCTATGTATATTGTCTTGTTACAGTTCGCATTATAGATGAAGCAAATATAACCGCTGGGAAAAGCAACAATTCCAACGCCCAGATCAGCAACTACCAGGGAAAACACAAGTAACCACCCCGAAACATTGAGCCAAACGTCCATGTCAGAACAGTTTAATTTACAGATTGTTTTACAGTTTCAACCTTTAACAAACTTTTGAAACTGCTGAATACCCAGTTACTCTTGAGGTCACTTAATTCATTGATGTGTGCCGAAAGCTTTGCAAAACGCAGCGTAGTAAAAATGCCCTAGAGAGGCCGTCATAAACTTTTATGTTATTCAATGCCATACTCACGATAACAACATTGACGTTCTTCGTTTTATAAACAAGTTTTACAGTGTCAGTTTATCTTGCCAGACGCATCGACTCCGTCACAATTATCGTATGTAAATTAGTTCTTCTGAAACAACCTAAGTAGTAAGTTTGCGAACATTAACTGAAAGGCTTTTTAGAGTATGATTATTAGGATATGTGTCAAGGTTCCTTTTTGGCGGGAGACCGAGTCAAAGTCTTAAAATTCAATTACCACTAAAGGCAATTAAACTCCGTAGATAATAAGCCTATTTAAGGAAAAACAAAACAAAACAAAACAAAACAAAACAAACAAAAAAGGGTTTGAATTTTGTCACATTACAACCGAAAAGTCGTCACCACTTAAAAAGAAAGTAAATGAAACCATTACTTAGTCTTCTTTCATATAAATAATGCATAGGCTGGTACTCATGGTTGACCAGTATAACGTATTTTCTAAGAAAGCTGAGTGCACGTCTAATGGGCTTAGCCATTTCTGTGCGTAGGAGGAATCAAGGTCAGGGATAAGAAAGCAGGGGCACTCATCGACGGTTAACCCCTAAATACACTGGCTATAGGCTATCCAAAATGCATTCTTAGCGGTGCTATAAAATTTGTTTCTGGTCGCTTATCTTATAGCAGGCTGAGTCTTTTCGAATTATAAGGACTTCAGTCTTATTTTCCCGGAAAATTTTAAATCCAATTTAATGCTTTAGGTGGTATCTGCTTCTTTGAAGAAATATTCACAGAAAGCAGTCGTTGGATGCCACTCAGAAAGGCAGCACAGAGCGCGAGAAAGGTGGACGGTTAAGTGTCTAGGTGCCATACAGGAAGCTTTTGTTGATGAATAAACACTTAATAATTATTCTACGAGTGCGCGTTGTATATGAGATGGTAGATAGCCAAAGGCGAGGCACCGTAGCGCCAAGATGACTATAATCATCTCATATCCAACAAGCGCGAGTGGAATAATTGTTTTTATTAAAAACGCCCACAAAATATCGAGAATTCTTCCCGGCTTTATTTGTAATTACAACCGATTTTCAGCTTGTTTTGAATTTGAAGCAGACGCGTACAGTTTTCATATTTGCATGGTATAATTGCTCATATACCATAAGCCAATCAGAGCTCTAGAATTTCAGTAATGATTCAGTTTTTAATAATTATCATTATCCCCTTTTCAAAGTGGTACCTTCTAATAGAGCCTTCATCGGTAATCAACAAATTTTGTATTGAATAGGCCTTGAAAGGCACAATTTCTAATGTTTTAACTACGTGCGATGAAAGCATCATCAATCTAAGTAATTATTGAGAATTTTTTGATAGCCCAGAATTACAGTTTAATAATGAGCAGCTTGATTAGGAAACGTATTAAGGAGCCGCAGTAAGGAAATGTCAATGAGCTAAGTCTATTATTCGCCAGTCGTCAAATTTTCCATTTCATTTGCATTTTTGCCATTACCAGTTGGCAATCTTTCCCCTGAGTTTGAATTTTTGGCCCAAGAGGCCCCTCTTAACTTGTTATTTTACTGAATGTTTTCCAAACCCCTGAAGAATTCGAAAGAATCGTGCCAGATTCGCCACTGTCGCTGGCGAGTGCATTTCTGGGAAAAAGTGCGAAAATCTGCCCTGATTCTGGCCATATACTGACTAAAAAAACGAGCTGCTGAGGAGGCAACAGCTGCAGCAAGGGAAACTAGTTAGATAGCCAAGGTTACCCCACCTCATATCATTTCGTGATTTCTCGCCAGTATCTGTGTAAAATTTCAGTGTTCAGAGCAGATGAAGTGTAAATTATAATTTTATTAGTGACAGATAAGTCACCTTCATTAGTCATTAATGCTATGCGTGATTGTTCCAAGCGGCTGATAAATGGTAAAAAAGGCGATGTGGAGCTATCACCTTGACCAGCACATAACAAGAAGTGTTGCTTATGATAAACTAACAACGCCTCAAAATAATCGTTAAGTCAGCGCGTATCTTACTTAATTACTCTTGAAGATGAAGGTTTGGTTTTATATTTGTGGGTGGTTGGTTTCCGTCTTAATTATCCTGTAGCTAAAACTCGCCGTCTACATTCCCAGTTCAATTGGTTACTGTTGTTCTTGGCAGTAGCTGATTTTGGCGTAGGAATTGTAATCATCTTCCTATCCAGTTATGCATCCTTAATGGAACCAATCAACTGCAGCGACGGCCTTTAACAAATGGATGAATATAGCTGCTTATTGGTTTCTCGTTCACTCTTCAGTAGCAAATCTCTGCATTTTAACATGGGATCGCTACACAGCAATCGTCCTTCCCCTTAAAAACATTACTTTCATCGTCGTGAGACGCGCTGGAAGAATCATCTTGTTGGCATGGCTGATTCCCTTATTGATCGATATCGCTTTACCTCTCTTTCTTGGAATGTTCGTCTCAAGCTCACCCACTCTTTCTAAAGTACTGCGTCTAACTGTAGGCTCGATTACCAGCCGCTGTTCCGGAAAATGAGCCCGCACTCATCAAAACCGGACCCGGGAGACGGCGGAAATCGAGCCTAGTCTAATTTTGTGTCTCAGGTTTTGACATATTGTTTTCAGCTCTCCTTATCTATGCTGATGTCCGTATTCTAGCCGTAGTTCGCAAGCAATCACTGCAGAATTCTGCAATGGAGTCTCTCAGGAAGGAACTTTAACTGGGGCGTTGACAACCGGCAGCTCCCCCTGGAAGACATAAACACAACTCAGCACGCTTCATAATTGCTATAGTGGTGTTTTTCTTGGCATTTAATGTAGTAAAAAAACTATCTAATCCTGAGAATCATCTTTTTTAGACGTGTCTGACAATGTTGCACTGATAGTCATCGTTCTCTTGGTCGCCAATTCAGCGGCGAATCCGTTAGTTTACTAGCCTGTTCCACGTGTCATCCGAAAGTGGAGCGCGAGAAAAAATTCACGAAGAAAAAAAGATTCCATTTATTTTGGCATTAGCTACATATGAATATAACAACAATATACAAGAAATTTATAATACATTAAAGATAATGTACACTATTCTAACTATATTATTTACAAAATTAAATGTTTAAAAGGGTAATGACAAGGAAGCCTACACAGAAGCCGAGGGCTTATACACTATAGGCGTTCTAGAACTATAAGGTAAACCATGTGAGTTAAAAGTACTGAATGAAAAATGGGTAATTTTTAAAAGTAAAGAAAAGAAAAGAAAAAGAAAAAAAGAAAAGGTATGTGCCTTAACAAAGAGTATATTTGGCTAAGAAAGAAGGAATTTTTAAAGTCTTTTGCCAAACAAACTGATACTTTCACTGATTTGAATTTCACGACTTGACGAATTGAAAAACTCAGTTAGGTCGACCATGAAACTGAATTGGGAATTTTCGAAAATTGGTTCGACCATGAGGCACCTTGTTGTGGTGGTGGACTATCTGGTAATTGTCTACAAATTATTCACTTTAAATTTTAATTTTTAACAAACCCCAAACCCAATATTTTCCAATTTTTCCAAAGTTTTAAACATTCCCCCTCCCCTAATTTATATACATTAAAAAAATGCAAAAACTCATCTAAAAATTCTCAAAAAAAAATATTGAATCAAGGACTCCGACTTTTTGATTGAATGAAGTTTTGGTTAGATATTTAAGAAAAAGGGTGGAACAATGCTTTTAATCAGACTCTTTTCTTAAAACTGTTTGCCAGTGAAGGGTATTAATAGTTTATGTCCATGCAGATTTAGGATATAAATCGATTATAAAGTAAATGTACCCAAAATAACTACGGTGTCAACCTTCAGACAAGAATAACAACAACAACAGATCTAGTGCCTTAGGTCCCGGCACTAGAGGTTTCTGCTTCCTTTTACATAAGCGGGAGAAACTCAAAAGACGTGTGAGGGCTCTGGGGGAAGAAGAAACTAGAAATTTTAACGGGGGTCGGGAGGACAAAGCCCCACACCCATGCTGTTATGTTTTGCTTGTCCTCGCATGCCTCCCGCTCCAGACCCTGAGTCCGGGCTTCGGGACATCCTTTTACTTTGGTTTCCCTGGAATTCAGCATTAATGTCTGACGATTTCTGTCGTTTTTTTTTGCTTAAATCGTTAGCAGACTAATCTCAGTTCTGTGTAGAAATTGAGCTGTTGAAACCTTCACAGAGCAAACTTTCAAAGCTATTAAAGTACACTTAGACTCTGTCACTTTTCAAGGATGCCACACCAGTATATTTGGCTGAAAACTTACATGATATGTTTTATTTTCTCCAGAAAAGAAATGGCCTATCGTTACTCTGACTGAGGCTAATTTCATCCCTATTGTTCTTTTCCTTGTGAATAGAAAACTCTTCATTCGTAGGACGTTAGAATTTCCCAAGCAATTACCCTTCCAAACTTGGATAAAATCATCCAAGTATTATCCACATGAAGAAATCAAAAGCAGCTTGTGGTGATCTTAAGAGGTTTTATTTGTTTTTTTTGAGGGTAGATACAAAAAATTCATCACAATATAAGAGTCCTTTAATTAACTACATACATCTGAACTTTGACTTATAAAATAAATATGAAATCATGCAAAAGCCTTAAACCATAGATGCTTACAGTTTACATGAGAAAACAGCAAAAATTAAGCCGTAGTTAATTACTGCTTAACATCAATACTGCAACAGTGCTGGATGATGCACTAGTGCTCCTCAGCAACAACAACCTTGTGTGCTCATTTTTCCTGAACAAGACTGTTTGAAATTAACATTTTCATTCAGATAGAAGGCTGCAGGAAGCACCTGGATCTTGAAATCCTTACACAGAAGCTGGCCTAGAATGTAAAATGATAACTTATTATGATAAAACGACACAAGTGTTTTGGCATTTCTATATCTAGCAGGATTCTTGAAAGCACTACCCCCAAATAGACCTCTTCTGTCAGGCAGTTTTTTTGTGGAAACAAAAGAAGCCAGTATAAAAACTAAGATAGATTAACAGTTATTAAAAGTGATTTTCTGTACAAAAGTATTGTTTTGTTTTTTTCGCACTCCGTCAATTCCTTTTTCGTCTTTTCTTAGTAGATTTAATCTAATTAAAATAAAACTATGATAGAAATATTATTTATTATAACTTAAAATAGTTTCCTTCGTTTCCTTTCCCTTTACTTTTCTTTTAACTGGTCCTCCTAGATTAGCAATTGTTATTTTGCGGGCCAGTCTATAAATTGTAATCAGTATTTTTATTAAATAAAGTTGAAGCTGAAGATAGCAACTCATTAATTTAATCTCTTCTCCCACTTTCTATTTTTCCTTTCCTTTTCCTTTGTTTATGTGATTTTTAAGCTAATCGAGTGCATAACAACCCCCTGCCATTTTTGCACTTTATCACTCAGAGGGCTGCAAATATCACGTTCACTTTCAAAAACTGGAATTCACTTGGGTTTATGGCTAAGATTAAAAAAAAATGGCATTGCAATTCAGGGAAACCTTCATTTGTTTTACTTCATTCCGTAAAGCCAGTCAGAGCTCACTGCGTTTTGTTTATGCACACACAAAAAAAAATCCCACAAGAGAAGAGACTTTACCTTCGTTGTCATCATCTTTTCGTAGACCGACATTTATCGGACGAGTAAGATCTTCGCTTTGATGAGCAATTTTCTGAAAAACAAAAGAAAATTGTCTTTAATTTTTCTTTTCTTTTATTAATTAATCTGCGTTACGTACATTTTTTATATCCTTTTGAACAAATGAAAAAATTGTTTAAGAAATCAATAGGCTCCTTCTTTTTGGGTCACCCAGAATTGACAATCCAAAGTAATAAAAAAATAAAAATACAATCATAATTAAAAATAAATAATAAAAAATAATAATAATAATGGAAAATGAATCAGATTAAATGATGCTCTTCGAACACAGTTTAGATCCAACCATGTGATATTTACCTTTCCTGGTGCAGACATTTTGCTGAGTGTTTTCAGGTAATGCTTCACTCGAGAACGTTTGTGAGTACAATCACACTGTTGATTAAACGCCCTGTCTTGATGTTTTTTATAGTCTTTGATGTTGTGTCAGGCCATAATCACGCGAGGTGCACATTAAACGGACTTTGTCAATATCCCTTCTATATTTAGTGTTGTACCTAGAACTTAACAACCGATTTTGCCATCTTTTTTGTTCACAGAAGTGGGTGAATTGTTATTCTTGTCATATGCTTGCATCTTCTAACTTTCATTAAGTCAAATCACGCGAAGGACACTATAAAAAGGTTTGAAACACGAGTCACAAGACAAGCGTTTCTTTGGATTTCCTTTTTATCTCATGGTAAGACGAATTATTATTTTTTTCATAGCTGTTTTCATTGTTTTTGTATAAAACCACGTTACAAAACACCCCTCTGTAACAGAGCCAGTGAACTGGCCCTACACAGTGGTTTAATTCATTCAGCTACCCAGTGATATTTAGTTTCCCGGGTACCTGGCGCGAATAGTCTGTTTCTACCCGGCTAAACTTTTTTCTTCCTAGGTCAATTTCAATTGTGACTACAAAACCAATGTATGTCTTTCTCTATATTTGCTTTAAAGAAACCAAAACTATAAAACATTAATACCACTGAGCTGAATGAAATCGGAGCCGGTACAGGTAATCAATCTCGCATAAAAAAGTGTAAACTTCTTACTCCTTCTCGCTAGAGCAATAAAAGGTTTTTCAGTAAAAGGTTTTCAAAGATTTCATACCATTCATGATGTTAGACCTGCCACCCATTTTAGCCAGTTTTATGGGAGATGCAAAACCAAGCAAAAGAAAAAACAACCAAAAAACGGTGAAAACCAAACCAACTCAGTGACGTTTTCTCCGACACCCGGTGAAGATATAGATTCCACTGGGTCTCTTAGCATACAGAGGGACATGGATAAAACGCGAAAATCCCGTTTTATTTTCGTGTTGCGCTTTCACAGTTCCGTGGAACCGACTATCTCGGATCCTGGAACAGGCTGGTTCGCGACTGCCTACCGAAAGAAGTTTGTATGGGAGTTGAAACGGGGTTTTGTGCATGATGGCGGCCCACCAGCCGTAAGTAGAGCTTCTTCCACCTGCAAGAAAGCAGACAGCTAACTTTAGCCTTCTTTTTGTGGCCATTAAAGTATTGAATTTCTTTTCGATTTACCATGTCTGACGTACAAAAACACACTTTATATTAATAGTTATTGAACAATAGTCTTCTTCCTGTGTTATCATTTAGAATATTAAAGTCCATGTTTAATTTAGTGACATTTCCTACCCCAACCCCTGCTTTTCGCAGTCTTCGCTGGCTGTCATTTATATCACCTTTCCCTTTGATTCTTACTAGCACATGAAAACCATATAGTGAAACAGACTGCAATCACCGCTTCTCCGACGCAGAAAAAAAAGAAAGCCGTTTCCTTTAATTCCTCGTGGGATGATTTTATTCGCCAGGTAAAACCTGAGTGTGAATAGTTAACGACTATAAGCATCTTTTTATTTGTAAGATAATTTGTTTTCTTCTGAAGTGCGGCCGAATTGAGAATTTTCGAAAATTAGTTCGACAATGAGGTACCTTGCTGTTATGGTGTTGGACTATCTGGTAATTGTTTACTAATTATTCACCTCATATTTTAATTTTTAACAAACCCCAAACCCAATATTTTCTAATTTTTCCAAAGTTTTAAACATGCCCCTCTAATTTCTATACATTAAAAACATTCAAAAATCATCTTAAAAGTCTCAAAAAAAAATATTGAATCAAGGAGTCATTTTTTGATTGAATGAAGTTTTGGCTAGAGATTTAAGAAAAAGGGTGGAACAAAACAAAAAACAATGCTTCTAATCAGACTCTTTCCTTAAACCTGTTTGCTACAGTTTAAATGCAGAATTAGGTTATAAATCGATTATAAAGTAAGTGTACCCAAAATAAATATGGTGACAACCTTCAGACAAGTATAACAACGAGAACAGATCTCGGCCCAGGCCCCGGCACTAGAGGTTTCCGCTTCCTTTTACATAAGCGGGAGAAACTCAAAAGACGTGTCAGGGCTCTGGGGCAAAAAGAAACTAGAAATTTTAACGGGGGTCGGGAGGACAAAGCCCCTCACTCATGCTACTATGTTTTACTCGTCCTCGCATGTCTCCCGTCCCAGACCCTGAGTCCGTGTTTCGGTAGACATCACTTTACTTTGGTTTCGCTGGAATTCAGTATTAATGTCTGTCGATTTCTGTCGTTTTTTTTTTGTGCTTAAATTGTTAGCAGACTAATCTCAGTTCTGTGTAGAAATTGAGCTGTTGAAACCTTCACAGAGCAAACTTTCAAAGCTATTAAAGTACACTTAGACTCTGTCACTTTTCAAGGATGCCACACCAGTATATTTGGCTGAAAACTTACATGATATGCTTTATTTTCTGCAGAAAGGAAATGGCCTACCATTGCTCTGACTGAGGCTAATTTCATTCCTATTGTCCTTTTCCTTGTGAATAGAAAACGCTTCATTCGTAGGACGTTAGAATTTACCAAACAACTTCCCCTTCCAAACTTGGATAAAATCACCCAAGTATTATATACACGAAGAAATCAAAAGCAGCTTGTGTTGATCTTAAGAGTTTTTATTTGTTTTTTGACGTTAGATCTAAAATTTTCATACAATATAAGAGTCCCTTAATTAATTACATACATCTGAACTGTGACTTAAAAAATAAATATTTTCTTTTAATTTTCAATGCAAAAGCCTTACACCATAGATGCAGATGCTCACAGTTTACATGAGAAAACAGCAAAAATTAAGCCGTAATTAATTGCTGCTTAACATCAATACTGCAACAGTGCTGGATGATGCACTAGTGCTCCTCAGCAACAACAACCTTGTGTGCTCATTTTTCCTGAACAAGACTGATTGAAATTAATATTTTCATTCAGATAGAAGGCTGCAGGAAGAACCTGGATCTTGAAATCCTTACACAGAAGCTGGCCTAGAATGTAAAATGATAATTTATTGTTATAAAACGACACACGAGTTTTGACATTTCTATATCTAGCAGGATTCTTGAAAGCACTACTCCCAAATAGACCTCTTCTTTCAGGCAGTTTTTTTGTGGAAACAAAAGAAGCCAATATAAAAACTTAGATAGATTAACAGTTATTAAAAGTGATTTTTTAAAATTTTTTTTCACTCAGAGGGCTGCAAATTTCGCTAGGTTCATTTTTAAAAACTGGCATTCACTAGGGTTTATGGTTAAGGTTAAAAAAAAAAGGCATTGCAATTTTTTTCAGGGAAACCTTCATTTGTTTTACTTCATTCCGTGAAGCCAGTCAGAGCTCACTGCGTTGATTTGTTTATGTACAAAAAAATAATCCCACAAGAGAAGAGACTTTACCTTCGTTGTCATCATCTTTTCGTAGACCGACATTTATCGGACGAGTAAGATCTTCGCTTTGAGCAATTTTCTGAAAAACAAAAAAATTTGTCTTTAATTTGTCTTTTGTTTTATTAATAAATCTGCGTTACGTACATTTTGTATCCTTTTGAACAAATGAAAAAATTATTTAAGAAAACAATAAGCACCTTCTTTTTGGGTTACCCAGAGGTGACAATCCAAAGTAATAAAAGAATAAAAATACAACATAATGAAAAAATAAATAATTCAAAAATAATAATAATAGTAATGGAAAATGAATCAGATTGAATGATGCTCTTCGAACACAGTTTAGATCCAACTATGTGATATTTACCTTTCTTGGCGCAGACATTTTGCTGAGTGTTTTCGGGTAAAGCTTCACTCGAGAAGGTTTGTGAGTACAATCACACTGTTGATTAAACACCATGTCTTTATGTCTTTTATAGTCTTTGATGTTGTGTCAGGCCATAATCACGCGAGGTGCACATTAAATGGACTTTGTCAATACCCCTTCTAAATATAGTATGAAAAATAGTAGTAAAAACCGATTTTGCCATCTTTTTTGTTCACAGAAGTGGGCGAATTGTTATTCTTGTCATATGCCTGCATCTTCTAACTTTCTTTAAGTCAAATCACGCGAAGGACACTGTAAAAAGGTTTAAAACACGAGTCACAAGACAAAGTAACGTTTTTTTGGATTTCCTTTTTATCTCACGGTAAGACGCATTATTATTATTTTATTCAAGGCTGTTTTCATTATTATTGTATAAAAACACATTACAAAACACCCCTCTGTAGCAGAGCAAATGAAACACTACACAGTGGTTTAATTCTGTCGGCTACCCAGTGATATTTAGCCTCCCGGGTACCTGGCGCGAATAGTTTATTTCTACCCGGCTAAATTTTTTTCTTCCCAGATCAATTTCAATTGTGACAACAAAACCAATGTATGAGTTTAATTTGATATTTGTTTTAAGGACGGTGCCCAATAATGGGAAGTATTTTTTCCCAGATAATGACTATGTGAGACAAGTAGATCATCCAAAAAGAAAACTGGGGGTAACCACGCATTTTTCAGAGATAACTGCGCTTCAATATGGAGAAAAACAATGAATAGGCATTTTTTAGAAACATGATAAAAGGTTATTTTTTTCCCCAAATTTCTGAGTGTACACGTAAACTGGCACAAATGCAATGATAATTGCAACAAGGTTTTAAAATAAGCAACAAATGATAACATAACAACTGCTCTTTATACTTTTTTTTTTGAAATATCAGCACAACTGGGAAGTTATGAGCAGTTACCCCTCTCCACGCGTTTGCCTTAAAAATAGTGTAAACGAGATTTTCCCCGAACCAAAAATTGATCGTTTGCCGAGTAGACTTATTACTTTCATTTGGTAAGATAAAAAGTAGGGGTTACAACGCGTTTTTAGACGTTAAATTGGTTGGTTTCGACCTTAACTTAATCGCTTTGGGGGTTATTTACAATTTTTCCCGTCCCCTCCCTGGTCAGTTTCACTATTGCTTCACTCAACGCTGAGTACTCAGGGATATCCACAATGGCTGACAGTCAGAGAAAAACAACCCACGGAAGAGAGCAAAAACAGAAAGTGAAGCAGGACATTTCATGGACTTTAAGGAAAACAAATTATACTATTACATTCATCTGGAGCTTCTCCGTCTCAAAAATTTCACAAAAATGTTTGGAGAAGAGCAA